>NW_026907805.1:0-227969 GCF_033807575.1 Cydia pomonella | reverse complement strand
AAGGTCACGGTGGACGAATATAGGCCTCTTGGTGCTATGTGGGATCGTTGATATCGGCGTTAGGCTTTGTAGTGTCGCTCGAAGTTTCTCGACGAATTCGGAGTCCATGGTGACGTCATCGCGCGTAGGTAATAATAGTTCGCCGGGTAATCGTACACTGCAGCCGTAAGTGAGTAGGGCTGGGCTTACACCGGTGTCTGTTCGTAGTGCGGCTCGTAGTCCAAGTAGAACACTAGGTATTGTGTCGATCCATGACTTCTCGCTTTGTAGTCTAGCTTTGAGTGCGGCCTTGAGACTTCTATGGAAACGTTCTATCATAGCGTTCGATTCAGGGTGGTACGGCGTTGAACGGGTTCTTTCGATGCCGAGTAGGCGTGTGAGTGACGCAAATACTCGACTTTCGAATTGCCGTCCTTGATCGGTCGTGATCGTAGCGGGGCAGCCGAAGCGGGAAATCCAGCCTTCGTATAGTGCTTTGGCGACGTCTTCGGCGGTGATCTCGCATAAAGGTATCGCTTCGGGCCATCTAGTTGCGCGATCGATCATTGTGAGTAAGTAGCGATGTCCACTGGCGGCCGTAGGTAGAGGTCCTACAAGGTCGATGTGTATATGTTCGAACCTTGTAGTTGGCGGGAAACTTGAAAGAGGGCTTGAAGTGTGTCGTTGAATCTTGGCGCGTTGGCAGTGTACGCATACTTTTGCCCATTTGCCTACATCGGCATTTAGGCCGGGCCAAAAGTAGCGTTGTGCGACGAGTTTTCGTGACGTTTTGATTCCGGGATGACTGATGTTATGTACTGCGTTGAAAGCGGCACGGCGATACTCTTCTGGTACGTAAGGTCGTAAGTGCGGCGTTGATGTTTCGCAGAATAGTTTGTAGGTAGTTCCGGGAATTTCAACTTGTTTTATTATTAAGTTATCTTGCTGTGCGAGTGTTTTGATTGTGTTGCTATCTCGCTCTTGCGCTTCTGCCAGTAGTTTGTAGTCGATCGGAGATGGACAGGAGATGGCTTCGATGCGAGATAGGGCGTCGGCAGCGGCATTTTGGGTTCCAGGAATGTGTCGTATATCGGTTGTAAATTCACTAATATACAACAGCTGACGAGTGCGGCGCGGTGACTCGTTGTTTGTACTTGTTTTCGTAAATGCGTATGTAAGCGGTTTGTGGTCGGTGAATATGATCAATTCTCTTCCTTCGAACATTTTTCTGAAGTGCTTCGTACTTAGGTAGATAGCGAGTAGCTCACGGTCGAAAGTGCTGTATCTAGTCTGGGCGTCGGAGAATTTCTTGGAAAAATAGCCAAGTGGTTGCCAAGCGTCGTTGACGAATTGGTTTAACGAAGCTCCCGCGGCTTTGTCGCTTGCGTCACAGAAGATTGCTAGCGGTGCGTGGTGGGAGGGGTGCGCGAGCAAGGCGGCGTTTTGTATGCTCACTTTGCACGCGTTGAATGCTTCGTCGGCTTCGTTGTCCCAGCTGATTTCTGTCTTGTCGCGCTTCTTCGCATTGTGTAGGTATTTGCAGAGCGGTGCTTGAATCTGTGCGGCGTTTTTGATGTTTTCGCGGTAAAAATTCAACATGCCGAGAAATCTTCGAAGTTCGTCGATGTTTTTCGGCTTAGGGTAGTCGATGATTGCTTGCACTTTTTCGGTAGGCGGTCGTATGCCATCTTTGCTGACTTCGTAGCCCAAGAATTTGACCGATGGCTGACCGAATACGCATTTCGACGGGTTGATTGTTATGCCGTAGTCTTCGAGTCGGCGTAGTACGGCGCGTAGGTGTTGCTCGTGTGTTTTTTCGTCGGCCGATGCAACAAGTAGGTCGTCGACGAATGGGAACACGAAGTCAAGGTCGCGTAGTACTTCGTGAATAAAGCGTTGAAACGTCTGTCCGCAGTTTTTGAGTCCGGGGCACATTCTCGGAAATTCGAATAGGCCGAATGGTGTTATGATGGCGCTCTTCTCGACATCTTGCTCTGCTATTGGTAGTTGCTGGTATGCGCGGTTGAGGTCCAATGTTGAGAATATTTGTTTGCCGGCGAGTTGGTAGGTAAAATCACGTATGCGTGGGATTGGGTAGCGGTCGGGCTTAGTGATTGCGTTAAGCCGTCGGTAATCTCCACACACACGTAATTCGCCGTTCTTCTTAGGTACCACGTGAAGAGGTGATGCCCAAGGGCTTTTGCTTGGTCTGCATAGGCCCTGCTCCATCATGTTGGCAAATTCCTTCTTCACGAGTTCGTAGCGGTGCGGTGCGATTGGACGTGGTCTGCAGTGAAGTGGTGGTCCAGTTGTTTCAATGAAGTGTTCGACGTTGTGTTTCGGGCTGAGTTTCATGGATGTTAGGCGAGTGGTACCAGGGTAGTCGGCAAGAATGTTGTGGTACGACTGTTGCACGTCTATACTGCGCACGGTAGGTATGTTAGCGTCAGTACAGAGCTGTGCGTTAGTGTACAGTAGGGTCTTGCCGTCGATCAATCTTCTCTTGGTGATGTCCACGACGATGTGGTGGTAGTCCAGGAGATCTGCGCCGATGATGGGTTTCGAAACTGCAGCGATGATGAATTTCCACCGGAATGGTCGGCGTAGGTTGAGATCGAGTTCTAGCGTCTTCTCGCCATAGGTAGGAATGACGGTGTTGTTAGCGGCGTAGAGTTGAAATGGAAGTGGTTGCGCCTTCGTGCCGGGTGTCTTTGGTAGAACGGAGATGTTCGCGCCGGTGTCTACCAAGAAGACGAGTTTGCTGGTTCGGTCTCGTACGAAGAGGCGGTGGGATTTGGTGGTAACGCCGGTTTCCGCCGCAGCCAGCGTTACATTTAGTTTTCCGACGCTGGTGATGATGGCGGGATCGGCTTGAAGCTGCACGGTTGTGCGCATTTCTGTGCGTCCATGCCGAAACGTCGATGGTAATGGCAGTACGGCAGTGGTGAGTTTCTTGGGCTACGCGGTCTTCGATCTTGCGATTGAGAGTTGTTACGGGTACGTGATGGAAATCGTCTGCTTGAGCGGCTGTAGCGTTGATTGTAGTTTTCACGCGGTCTCGAGCGAAGCTCGGCGACTTCGAGTGAGAGTCTTCTTATTTCGCCGATGAGGTATTGCGTGTCGAGAGCTGACGCAGTTGGTTGAGGTAGTGGCGGTGGTAACGAAGGTGGTATGACGGCGGGAGGAGCGACTGCGGCGATTTGGTTCGATGATGATGGCGTGTGCTCCATCATTTTGTCGGCGAGCAGCGCGAGGTCCTCGAGCGTAGTTTTGATCTGGAACGCTTCGCTGACGGTGAGCACGGAGCGTACGTGTGGCGGAAGATGATCGAGCCACATCATCTGTATCGTTGTCTCGGGAAACTTGTCCTTATTCAACGTCTGCATCCGTCGTAACAGCTGACTGGGCTTCTGCTCCCCGAGCTCGACCTGAGATAGCAGTTTCTTCGTCTGCGCGCTGTTACTCTCCTCGTATACAGAGATGAGTCTGTTTTTTATCGCTGTATAATAATTCTCTTCAGGCGGTGAGTAGATGAGGTCGCTAATGTTCTGTATGTCTTGCTTTTCTAGCTGCGCGATAACCATCTGAGCGAGCTGCGCCTGGCTTCTCTTCAGCTCTGCCGTTGCCGCCTCGAAACTGCAAAACCAGAGTACTGGTTGGTCTCGCCAGAACGGTGGGACGCGAAGAGAGAGCGATATCGCCGCCACGTCGTGGGATAAAGTTGCTGCTGCTGAAGATGGGCTGCTCTCTTCTTGCGGAGTAACGTCGTCCTTCGGGTTGGGAGACATCTTCTTGCTTGATTATCTTCTGCTCAGTCGGTGGTCACCACTATGGTGATGTGTATACCATGTAGGCAGGTATCAGAAGGTTCTTGGAGTGAAAGACGTTTTTAGCTATGTACAAGATTGAATGAATTTATTTACAAAAATGCGCGTAATTTATACAAAATTAGAGAAATGTAAGAAAGAGATCTATATACAGGAAAGAGCGTGATAAATAATAGTAGCCGCGCGGGACGCGCGGGGTGAGGTGCGCGGGCGCGAGGTTGCGGCGCGTGGCCGCGGCATTCGCGCGCGCCTATAAAATAAAGCGAGCCAACGTTCCCGTCCTTTTCTCGGCCGGCCTCCGTAGGGTGCACATCGTGTCGTCGGTGCGCCGTGTCCCGCTCCGCTGCTTGACACTCGCTGGTAGAAGACACGAAGAGGATGCTGCAGGCTCCGCATATGCATAAACTGCCCTTGTCAGGGCAACATAAAACTGCTCTTGTTAGAGCAAACGTCACCGTTTCTCTGCTTAACCGCAGAGTGTCAATCGATCGATCTATAAACTGTTCTTATCAGAACAATTTCACTGTTTCTATAACGGACACGACGTCGGTCGATGTATATGTTTAAGTATGTATATATGTCCCCACAATAGTATAATATGATCTACTTAGTTGGGTCATAAGTTCTGTCACAAAGGTTTTGACTGATAAAATGTAATATAAAGCATTTAATAAAAAAAGTTTGCCATGAATTGAAAGCTTATTTTATACTGATCAAAACGTAATATAATTAGTTTAAAATTTAAGTCACGTCTTAATTTACTACTTGTTTACTTTGGGATTGATGTTAAATGCAAATACGCGGCTGGATTGCGAAAAATTATACTTTACCAAAGGAAGTAAAAATCAGAGTCACATTAATAAAATAGGTACAATCGTTTATTTGTTTGAACCTACTTTATTAGAATGTTATTTTATCACCTGCAATTAGTTTTCCGACAAGTCTGTACTTCAGCTAATACCCTTCAAACTTAGGGTATTTTTCAGTGATTTGCAAATTTTTGACTGCCATCCTACGAGTACGTTTGGTAAAACACGTACAGTTGCAGGTTGGCAATACCAATACACATAAATTATATATTTTAAGGAAGATAAAAGATCCAGCTTTTATTTTATGTAAGATTCGACCATGTAAACAAGAAAAATAAATAACTAGGGATCAAAATCATCTCGAACAGGTCGCGTATTTTATGCATGTTTTTTATAACATTTTTCTGAATATTGCATAGAATTGTGCAAAACTGAGACAGAAAATTTAGTTTCTAGGTAGGTAGTATCCTATAGCTTTTTTATCAGTCAAAACCTTTTTGACAGAACTTATGACCTGGCTAAGTATAACCTGAATGTAAGCCTTACACATTCCCGTCGTGATTTATTGCATTGTTATTGAAATCACGAAAGTTACTCGCACATCAGCGGTCAGCTGCGCGTATATAAGCAGGTGACTGTAACAGCGCGTGCGTGGAATACTGCGACGATATTTACGCTGCGCTGGCGACCTTTGAAAGTGAAACTTGTGACGCAACGACAGTGTGCTCTAATAGGGCAGTTAGTATTTCTCGTTTGTATGCGAAAAGTGTGGGAATATATGCATAGCAGCGCGAATGCAATGTGATGCGCTCAAGAAATGGTCCATTACTGCAGTCATCAAATTTGGAAATTGAACAGGAACTTTCATTGCTTGAAGATTTTCGGCCTGTGCTTTTAAAGTTTCGGAATAACTAAAACTAAACAATGATGAATTGTTGGTCGTAGATCTCTAAAATTTCTATTTGCTCTCCAGGATGGTTTTTAGGCAATGATTTGGTACCTGACTAGTTGTTTAACACTTAGTAATGACGGATACTTTGACTGAATGCGAACAAATGGGAAATTCGAATCTAAATATCTGTGTACCTTTTAAGCACGTAATTCTCATGACGCCACTACACAGGGAATCTCATTCAGTACGGATGAAACGAAGGCTAATGATAGAGGACCTTAAAAACCTTAACAGCGTACAGAGGTAAGGCAAGGCTACTTACATTTTCAGTAACGATTCCATCTTCTTCTCCATGGCGAAGATGGAGTCGGAGGTCTGCGCGGTGAGCACCCGGCAGAAGGTGCGCTTCGCGCACTGGTGGTCGCGCCAGTCCGTCTGCCGCACCAGCTCCATCGCCGCCGCCGTCAGCGACGACCCACCCTCGTTGCCGTCTAGGTGCTGCAGCTCATCGGGCATGTCTTCAGACAGAGACCGTCTTTGACGCTTCGTCCTCCGTAAATCCTTGCCGTGATAACTATCGCCCTGGATTAACACATCTCGCTTTGATCTCTTCGCTTCATCGGGAGACATCACCACGTACACGTTCTCACTCGGCATTTTGTAATTGTCATCGTACACCTTCTGTCGGCTGATGAATTTTTTGTCGATGTCGTACGGAGCGCCGGTTAGAGCGCGCTTGTGTTCCTTCTCTAACTCGTCGTAGTCCTCGCTTAAGCTCGCACTTCGCATTAAGTTGCCATCGAACAGCCTGCCCATAGCTACGGCGCCTATTCCGAGCGCCGCGCCTCCGGCCATCAAGCCTATAGCGGGCAACATTGCCGGAGCTCCAGACGCAACCGCGGCAACACCGATCTTATCCTGAGCATATCTCTGTGTTTGTAAAGAGTTTGACGGATACAGACCTAAGTTGTGTGATATTTTTTGCGTAGCCTCGACTAACGGATCAAAAATAGGTTGCGTTACTTTAGCAATAGGATCAGTTATCGGCTTGGCTAACTGATGGACGGTCTGGGTCGCGGTATGGAACGTGTCCTTCATGGAGTCGGTGAACTTCTTCCAGAGGGAGGGCTCGGGCACTCGCTTGATGTAGCCGTAGCTGTAGGGGTAGCGCGGGCTGGTGTGACTGCGGTCGTAGTACGAGAACTTGTTGTACTCGTCCTCGTAGTAACGGTTGGCGTTGGTGGGGCCCTGCGAGCGCTGCTGGCCGTATCCGTCGATGGGCTCCATGGGATACGGGTGAGCGCTCTTCGGTACATTCGTGGTGTAGTATTTTACTTTACGTTCCTTGTTTTCGTAATATTCTGGATTGTCGCGTGTGACTTTAGCGGGTTGCACGCCTAGATCGGGGTGCGCGTATTGGAGGACGGGGTTTCTAACGCTCTCGTCGAAGCCGGGCTTGGCGTTCTTGGGCGTGTACATGGCGGAGTTGGGGTAGTTGACCTCGCCGGGGTGCTGCAGCATGCGCCGCTGGATGTGGCTCTCGGCGTACTCGAGGTCGCCGGTGTGCGCGCGGGAGCTCCGCCCGCTGAAGTAATCGCGTTTCGATTCCTGCTCGTTAATTTGCTTAATATATTCAATGAGTTTCGAGTTGGCGACTTTCGAATTATCGGCTTTAGTGAAAGGACCGTATCCGGATTTCAGATAATGGTTTTCTTTTTTGTGCTTATATGCGAACGTTGGGTTGTCGCTGGTCATGTAGGGGCCGATACTGTCGCCCTCGTCGAACTTGATATTGTCGTGTTTGGTGAAGGGTCCGTCTTTCGGTTCGAAATTGTCGTCTTTGGTGAACGGGCCGAAGTTTTGCGCGGGGTCGGCAACAGATACGTCAGGATACACGTCAGCCTCCGGTATGGCCTTGGGGGGAGTATATCCTTCTGGGTACGGTTGAAGCTCACCGTTGACAACCCTCGCGTTGCGCCACGTTTTCTTGTCGGATTCGTCGTCGGGCATTCTTACGCCCTGGATTTCAGGAATCCCGTCATCACCGAGTGTCAGAATAGACCTGCCACGTTTGTTGAACTTGTCCAAAACCTTCTTCGTATAGACGGGGTCTGAACTAATAATAACGGGATCCGGCACTTTCGAAGACCGTCCTTCGCCATCGGAAACTTTCGTGCTGACGACTTCGATGTAGACAGGATTCCTGTCGTTCTTTATAACCGGATTACTGGGATCGAACCTATAGTTCTTAATAGGGCCTCCGTAATCCAAAAAGCTGGTCGATGTGATGTATACCTTTTTGTTCTCGGTTCTCTTCTCGTTGTCGTACGTGGGGTAGTAACTGGAAGTCTCCGGGTCCGCCTGCGGCTGTTTGCCGTCCTCCTGAATGTGGGACTCGGGGTAGACGGACACGGGCGACCAGTTGCCGTACTCCGCTTTGATGTCGCTGGGTTCCTCGGAGTTTTTACGGTTTAAGTAATAATCGAATCCAGCTAGGTCGCTGTTAAGCGATCCTACGTAATTGAGCTTTCTTTGGTCTCTGCTTTCGGTTTTGTTTTTGTTTTCCTCTGTGATGTTTAGTTTGATGTCATTTGCGTCCTTGATAGGGAGGGTGGTTGGGGCGATAGTTGTGCTGGCTAGGGTCGTAGATCTATCCTTTTTCTTGACTATAAGTTGAGTCATGTGCCCCGTCCTGGTGCGAACGTTGAGGGTGGTGGTGGCGTCGGGGTTGAGGCTGCGCGAGACCTTGAGCTCGGTGCGCGTGGTGCGCGCGGGCAGCAGCGTGGTGCGGATGACGGTGGTGGTGGCATTGTCGTCAGAGCCGTACACGCACGCCACTAGCCAGAGCACGGCGCACGTCCGTATTACGGGAATCATCTGGAACAAAAGAAACAACTGATAAGATTTAATGCCATTTTAGAAAGCGGGTTAATTTTGTACTTTTAACAGCTTCACTACGAGAAGGTGCCGAAAGACCCCATGCAAAGTATGGTTACGAGTTTTTGATTTTTTTGTTATTTGTGTACTAATATTATCCTACATACCAAATTTCAGCTTCCTAAGACTTCAGGAAGTACCCTAAGGGTTTCGATGATCATCAGTGAGTGAGTGAGTGAGTGAGTGAGTGAGTGAGTGAGTCAGTGACGAAATCGGGTTTTTTTTAGATATGAAAAAATCTAGAGTATGATAGCTATACAATTGAATTTTTTTGGCTTAATAAGTCCACTATTGACATTATATCCCGAGATTTTTGTTTACCTGGTATCATTCAAACCCAAGTTATGAGAGTTCAAAAAAACGACGAAGCGCTTCGAGAAAAGGTAAGTAGCGCCGTTGCACTTCGCTTTGCTCGTCTACCGCACCCCAGATGTTATGAGAAACTCAACCCTCACCCTCAGATAGAAAACGGCAGCATAAACCATGATAACGACGTGTCAGCCATTTTATGCAAGTAACTCAAATTAATTACATATACATGCGTGCGTGCTAGCTATTAGTCTATTCATTTATTGATATTACTGCGATTACCTGATCAGTTGATTACTATCAATACCTATATAATATTAGCCAATGAGCATTGGTCGCGTTTTCTACACGCATAACACTTAAACCCTCATAGTGAGTGAAAGTGGCAGGAAACCTATAAAGCTATGAAAAGCGGTGTGATTTTCCGAGCGTTTTAACATTAACACTGCGTGAATAATAAACACACTTGAGTGATGTTTATGTTTGTAAACAGGGACAATGAAAAGTGGCAATAAAAGTCTAAATGGTTCTTTAAATTTTCTTGTCATTTATAACAACAAAACATTGTGCACGAAGCGGCAAAGTATTCCATTTGCATTTGTATCGACTGTAAGTTACACTTCGGGTAATTTTACCTTTTAAGACAAGTTCCTGTAAAAAGGGAAAATAGAAAATGCGTAGTTTGGTTAATTGATGGAAGAAAAAGTATAGACATATTTTTTTCTTCTGTGAGTTTTTAGAAATTTAAGTAGCAACAGCAAACGGTGATCTTACGAAGATTAACCCGACCCAATATGGCGTTCAAATTGTCGTCTTGATGTATATATGACACCGTAAGATAATATAACGTAGGTTAGGTTAAATTAGTCTGTAATCTAACTGCCGTCAGTTTATAATGTAACTAGCGACATTATAAACTGACGAGTATTTACAATTTTACGGTGTCATATATATTGACGGCCGATCGTAAAGTTCCTGTGAAATGTTTTGACGGTGGTCATATTGAATTAAACCAATAGATAGGCAAGTTAAGTTTGTTAGGTTAGGTTAGATTAGGTTGGGTGCTTAAGGGAACGAGACAATGATTTTCACGTTTCACGATATGCCTAGGAAATTCATGATCTGCCTGATTTTACGATCAGCCGCCGACGTATATTTTGGTGCGAGCGAGTCATAACATAACTACCTATCAAATAACCTGACCTAACGTATTTTTTTTAAGTAGGAATGCCGCTGTGCTATGCGTCGGCGCCGGCGCACATCAAAGAGCGCGGAGAAACGCGGCGGAAAACGGATGAGTCAGCGAGAAACTCCGACTATTCGAGACAGAGAAACGAAAAAGAAAATACGGCTATATGTGTTTAAACAAGTTTCATGATTTTGGTTTACTTTGCGGCACCTTCATTCTCGATAGATCCAGTCTATAGATCCAAATTGGATCTAGTGAGAAATGTTTTTCTTGTTAGATCCAAATAAATATCTTGTTTTAAATACTTACTGGCGTATATTGTATATTAAAGAACGCGAAGTAAGAAACATTTCTTGTGCCGATAAATACATATGTAGCCTGTGCCGACATCGACAGTAACATATTTTGATTTACATAAAAATTATACTAAAATAAATGGTCACACAGAAAACTTGTCTTTTTTTTAAATTTTGGGGGACGACATGCGGCAAGTCAAAAATTTTCATGCATAGAAAATTTAATATTTAAGATCCCCTTCTTAAATGAATCTGTGAGTCAAACGAATTAACTCTCACCATCACATCATCTTCCTCGAATTATCCGGCATTCTTGCCGCGGCTCATCGGGGTTGCGGATCCGCTCGACAACTAATCCCAATAATTGGCGTAGGCACTAATTTTTACTAAAGCGACTGCCATATATTTGACCTTCCAACCCAGAGGGAACTAGGCCTTATCGGGATAAGTCCGGTTTCCTCACGATGTTTTCCTCACCGAAAAGCGAATGGTATCAAATGATATTTCGTACATATTAAGTTCTGAAAAACTCATTGGTACAAGACAGGATTAGAACCCGCGTCCTTCGGATTAAAAGTCGCACGCTCTTAACGCTAGGCCATGCACCAGCGCCACCAGCGGTCAAAATAACAACTTTGCAAAAGTAAATTTCATCATCATCATTTGTCGTAATTCGTACCTTTTTTGTCGTGTTAGACGCCACTATTAAGTTTTCTACTCATAAAAAAATGTTAAAATAATTAGTTTAACACATATTCACTGTCAAGAACCCGCCAGGTGGGTTCATTTTGTATTGGAAATGGGGCGCTTGGCACTGAAAGTATTAAGGTATTATTCGAATACACTTCAGTTAAAGCGTGAAAGTTTCTTTCGCAGTCATAATATTGGTCAGTAAAGTAATCATGAATTTAATCACCAAATGGTCCTCTGCCCCGCCTTGGACATCAGTCACGCTCTGATAATTTCCTTTATCCGACGACGATGCCATACAAACGTGTGGATTTACATAATAATGGTCCATTACTGACAACGATAGACCATGAAAGCTATTCTTTGTTCTCAGACGTGACAAAATACTTGTAAATGGCTGTTATGCAACTGAATGTGTTAACATACAACTATTATTGTGAGTTGAAAAAAAAGTTACTTAGGTATAGGTGCATGGGCAGATCAAATTAGAATTTTTCGAAAAATTTATTCCCAAGAATCTGGAAATTGTTTGAACATCTTTATTTAGTCTTAATTACGTTTAATCCGCGTTTGTACAATCCCAGGAGGTGTGCATAAATTTTTACTCTTTTTAAGTTTTTTGCTTGTAGATCGAAAACAGTAAATCCGACTTAAAATTTGTTTTGATGATAATTGATATCTGAGGATTCAAAACGCACCTTAATATGAATTCGTAGACAAAATTGTAAAAAAATGGCCACCATTTTGAATTTCTTTATTTTTGGTATGATCATGTTAAAAATACGATATCCTTGGCTTCACCAGTGTTGATCCATCCTTGCTGGTGGTGCCATTGTAATCGATGGTGGGGTCTTCTGCATCGAGTAGTTTGGCAATGCAAGGAACAATTTATATAAAGCTCTCAAAATGTATGCACACCTCCTGGGATTGCGCAAGCTCGGATTACACGCAATTTGGACCAGATGAAGGTATTAAAACGATTTCCAGCTTACTGGGAATTAATTCCTCAAACCGCTTTTTATGGATATAATGTAATTGGCATAACAGGCAATATAAGTATCTGAATGAAGGGACATAAATATATGACCACGAACTTTATTCGGGTCACACGAACAGGCCGCCGCCATACAATCGAAGTCATCTTAACGACATTCTAAAGTAACATGACATTTAACATTAATATATAGTTTTTGTTGCTAGAAATTGGAATTATACATATTTTTATACATATATTATTATGTTAAATGATATATTAAATGCTCATTGCCAAGTTTCATGTAATATTAGCATGTAGACAATTTTGTCCCTTTGGCAAACTCTACTTTTTTCGTGAGGGAGTTCCATTTCTATGTGAAAATGTATGTAGAGATTTAAAAAATCCTTTTTAGGGTTCCGTAGCCAAATGGCATAAAACGGAACCCTTATAGTTTCGCCATGTCCGTCTGTCTGTCTGTCTGTCTGTCTGTCTGTCCGAGGCTTTGCTCCGTGGTCGTTAGTGCTAGAAAGCTGAAATTTGGCATGGATATATAAATCAATAAAGCCGACAAAGTCGTACCATAAAATCTTAAAATTTAATTTTTTTAGGGTACCTCCCCTACACGTAAAGTGGGGGTGAAATTTTTTTTTCGCTCCATCCCTAGAGTGTGGGGTATCGTTGGAAAGGTCTTTCAAAACTAATACGGGTTTTCAAGAAACATTTTTTGATAAAGTGAATATATTCGGAGATAATCGCTTCGAAAGAAAAAAAAAATGTGCCCCCCCCCCTCTAACTTTTGAACCATAGGTCCAAAAAAAATGAAAAAAAATCGTGGAAGTAGAGCTTAAGAAAGACATTAAATGAAAACTATAGCGGACATGATCAGTTTAGCTGTTTTTGAGTTATCGCAAAAAGTTTTCCCTTCATAGTAAAAAGACTTATTTTAATTAGGTACTGATTATGCAAATTTGCCTATTTGTTTAACTCAGGTGAAAGGTACCGTTTCATCCCTTGGTTAACAATTTACTATACTTTAAGCTCCAGTTTAGCTTATTGTGACGGAAGAGTAACTACGGAACCCTACACTGAGCGTGGCCCGACATGCTCTTGGCCGGTTATATTTAATATTTTAACACCCAGAGTTTCTAAATGCTATTCTACCTTTCTCAGCAAGGACTACCTAATCAGCAATTAAGACTGTACTTATCAATAAATACAACTGGAAACGTTAATTTGACGACCGGTTTGGCCTAGTGGGTAGTGACCCTGCCTACGAAGCTGATGGTCCCGGGTTCAAATCCTGGTAAGGGCATTTGTTCGTGTGATGAGCATGGATATTTGTTCCTGAGTCATGGGTGTTTTCTATGTATTTAAGTATTTATACATATTTATGTATTATATATATCGTTGTCTAAGTACCCTCAACACAAGCCTTATTGAGCTTACTGTGGGACTTAGTCAATTTGTGTAATAATGTCCTATAAATATTTATTTATTTATTTATTATTTTATTAATTACATGGTACGGCACTGAAATCTAATCTGATACGCTGCTGTCTCTGTTTCCCCTCGACTTAAGTTACCACTTAACACACATCTATGGTACATTTGTTTTCAGTTGAACACCGTTACCCTGCATACTATACCATAGCCGTATAATTTGAGCCTAAAATAAATAGCTAGTGATATAGCCGAGGGATCCGACGAATATTTATTTTTAAAAGAAGTATATATTTATATAATAGGTAAAAGGTGCGATGACCAAATCTTCCGTCCCTCTTGACGCCCCCTTTTAATAATTAAATGTGAAACTCTCAGGAAAACCTGCATTTTTGATTTACGCTCTTTAACCTGTCTATAATATACAGAAAATTTCTTGAGAACTGTACCCCTAGTGTAAATAAATTCCATTTCGAAACGTGACGTGATTTCTAAATCCAATACAAAATGAGACTAAATGTTTGCGTTTAGTCTCATTTTGTATTGGATTTAGAAAGAGCGCGAAAAGGGACGTTTTGGAAACTCAAAATCCTATACAAAATGAGACTTAACGCAAACGCGTTCGTCACGTTATGATGTCGATCAAATTTACACTAGGGGTACTGATTCCACTTAATGGCTCGTAAAGAACCTGTCATTGTTTCTCGATTTCTTTAACTTTCCTAGAGGACACTTATCTAATGAACAAGAGTTGCACCGGCCATATTGTCGGTTTCCTAGAAAGTTGCCCTTTAACCGACTGTAACGAGCGGGCTATGTGTGCGTTGTGACTATTGTGAGCCGGCAACTGGAGCGTTCAGCGATTAATTACACAATGTTCAACATGACATACCTAGCTAATTAAGTAATTAGATATCGCGTGATAAGAAGGAGATATGTACGGCGAGCTGCAAAATTGTATGGACACATTATGAATTAACACATTCATAAAGTAGCCATAGTGTTCACTCGCCGTCAGATATATCGGAGAGGCCGAGGTGCTCAAAAATATCTGAACACGCACTAACGCCTTGACAATAGAGATGAGTTCATATATTTGTGAGTGCCTTAGCGGCTCCGATATATGTGCTGGTGACTGAACAGTCGAGTTCACAAATAAAACATCTTCACTAGCCAACGCTCCAAAATATATTTACACGCCTCTAAGATATTGATATTAAGGTCGGGTTGTCGTGTAAACTTATTTTTGGAACGTTGGCTGAAATTACTAAGACATTTAGGGGTTTCTTTATATTGGACATTTCAAAGCGTCGTATTGAACAACGGACTTAGCTTAAATCCAAGATGGTTAAACATTGAAATATCACTTTGGAATCGCATCTGCACCGAATTAGTGCGATAACCAACTGAACAGATCAGCGGAAGTCGGATGTATCATGTAAGTAATTAAATCTGTAATATCGATTAATTCGATAAATCACTTTCTAAATGACCTATGCTGATAGAGATATTACACGCATTCATCGATCAATATGATAGATGGTGTGGATGGACATGATTTGTTTCCGAAAGGTCAGGCGTGCTGGGACTTAATAACCATCCATACCGACTAATCACTAATACGCATGTATTATTATGTTCGCCGTTATCAACCTGATACAGTGACATTTGCTTTATCACGTGGATAGCAGCGTCCGTCCTACGCTACGCCCGCAAGTGCTTGTGCATTGTGCAAGAAGTGCCGTCATACTACGCAAGCGACGGCGATGTTACATTTGATTCTAATATATAATTCCACAGGAGTACACTACAAATGCCGAGCGCACGCGCGTGGGAGCTGTGTGATTAAATTATGCATTATCCATAGATGCATCCCGCCGTATGTAATATAAGATATAAGTGTTAATTGGAGTAAAATGTCTCTCAGTTTGTTTCTGCGATAAAAAGAAGATTAAAAAAAACAATGTAAGTAAGAATGTTAATGGTAAATACACTTGTCTTCTAATATAATTATTTTTGTAACATATAGCAATAAATATATTGGTGTTGTAGTACCTCTGAGCAATCATAAATATTATCATCAAATGGTACCCACGTTTCCAAATCTCTTCGCATTCCAAGGTACAGGCATAAAATTAACAATGTAAAATAATTAATCAATTTCTTAATTACTGCCTACTTATGTCAGCCTCGTTCGCCGATAGAATCCCCTTTGTCAATATGTCATAATAGACATGACATTATACGATCATCTTTACATAATTCTCGCGCTTTCCGCGTTTCCCCAGTTTCATTACAGGCATTGTGTAATTCTCTCACGGTCTCTATTGGAAACTGTTCCATATTGCTCTCGACAAAAAACAATTCACGTCGCCGTCTATCAGTCTAACTAACTTATGCCCTTTTGTTTATCAATTAATTCTTATTGTTAGAAACAAGTCGTATTCACGTTTGGTACAAGTATAATGCCTTGATAGACACGACTGCTATCGACTATCTACGACCGTTCATCACGGATTCTATTATTATTTAGAAGCTATAAAACAACCTTAGATATATGATTTTTTTGGATACATGGGTCATTACGGAATGGCAGTTATGACACTTTTATTAGTGGGTGAGGTGATTGAACTATATATTCTGATTGTGCTTTGTTACTAACATGTGTGAAAGAAGATAGAAGAAGTACCTTATTTAAAACTATCAAGAATTCAAGAAGAAAATCACCAATAGTGGATGTTTCAACCCACGAATGTGCCAGGAAGGCAGCCATCAGAGAAAAATAACAGCGTATGGAGCTTGTACATGTAAATAATGACCACGACTATGTACTCTGTCAAAAGTAAAAGAACAAAAAATATTATATCTATATGGCTTCAATATGGTTACATGTTTTATAACTAGATCGTTGTAAGTTCAAAGTTGTTGGTTTTTAAAGTTGATCATTCATAAGTGCCTAGTGGTTGTAGTTTGCCATCTGAGATTGATCGATCGATCGATGTACTGTATGTTACTTTAGCAGAGTCGCTGCTAACTGGTGTGGTGTGACATCATCTTTTTTGTTCATAATTTATAATATTATAATATTTCCAAACAATTTTTTGGCCTAATCCTGGCACTTTATCAACTAAAAATTCCGATTGTAACAGTTATACTGGCCAATGAGAAACATCAGCCCAAATATCGAATGAATTAAAGAAATTATACCTAATTATAGAACTTAGTAGCTATCCGCTGCATCCGTGTCAGCTGCAAGACATTACGCGTTAAGAAACCATTTCATGCTAAATTGTTTATACTTTCTAGAGAAATCGCCAGCTCCGTTCATAAAACTGTGTATTCAGCCATCAACGCTATCAAGTATCAATGGATATTTCTGTGAAATCTGTTCAATTTCATGGGATCTACGCAGAACGACCCAAGAGACGCAATTAAACAAGACGATTAAAATCCCAACCTAATGCATTAAAGTTACATTTGCAGATATGTAGGTGAAAATCACATTTGAAATGTAATGTATAGTCGCCATCAGATAAATCAGATCGGCCAAGGTGCTCAAATATATCTTTTTTTTTTTTTTTTTTTTTTTATTTATTATAACATTAAAATATAAAATATGTGTACCACAAAACAAAATATTCGCCAAACTGCGAGACAGTTTGTTGGCGATGAGCTCGCTCGTTATACTTATAAAAAGGTACATAATTTTGCACTGTCCTACCGTCCCGGCATGGCCACGCTGAACACGCAGCTCAACGATAATAGAGGATTTGTTCAGATATTTGGGAACACCTTGGCCGCTACCATGTTCAATTCAATTAATTTATTTAGACACATAGTTGACATAGTAAACTTACAGTACAGTCACCGAGACTTACATGTTAAATCTTAATTTTATGTTAAGTTTGTTCTTATTGTAACATAAAAATGTAATACAAATATAATCAATATGATATAACTGATGGCAACTGTGTTACTCGTACTATCTAAAGATTAGTCTTTGATTAGGCTTTAATTGGCTACGTGACAGTTTTTTGTAAATAATGTCAATCGATCTTGATTTTCCTGAGGATCAAATGTCTATATAGGACTCATGACATTTGAGAAGAGAGAGAATGAGAGTTAAAGTATGACGCTCGCACTCGACGATTGAAACGCCTCTAACAAAATTATAATGTAATGTGACGTCACATTACATTGGTCTGTCCTAAATGTATGGAAGATCAAGGAAATTGCCATTTTGACCTTGAAATATTGCGTATAGTTGGCATACAATTCATTTTTCAATAAAATGTAAGGAATCGAATGGTACCATTTCCTTTTTTGTTTTGGAAAGTAAAAAAAATATTTTTTACTTTCCAAAAGCCTTGTATTTTTCTAAAATCTCAATATAATTTTTTAAATTCCACTTTTTTGTAATGGATGGCTTTTTTTCTAACCATTTAGCTGAATTTTGTTATAATATTCGACATGTATCAAGTACCTAATTGAGTATTGAAAAACCGGCCAAGAGCATGTCGGGCCATGCTCAGAGTAGGGTTCCGCAGTTACTCTTCCGTCACAATAAGCTAAACTGGACCTTAAAGTATGGTAGATTGTTAACCAAGAGGTGAACTGTGGGTGTACGTCTTTTTACTATGAAGGGGAAACTTTTTGCGATAACTCAAAAACAGCTAAACTGATCATATCCGCTATAGTTTTCATTTAATGTCTTTCTTAAGCTCTACTTCCAAGATTTTTTTTCATATTTTTTGGAGCTATGGTTCAAAAGTTAGAGGGGGGGACACATTTTTTTTTCTTTCGGAGCATTTATCTCCGAATATATTCGCTTTATCAAGAAATGTTTGTTGAAGACCCCTATTAGTTCTGAAAGACCTTTCCAACGATATCCCACACTGTAGGGTTGAAGCAAAAAAAAATGTTCACCCCCACTTTACGTGTAGGGGACGTACCCTAAAAAAAATTAAATTTTTAGATTTTATTGTACGACTTTGTCGGCTTTATTGATTTATATATCCATGCCAAATTTCAGCTTTCTAGCACTAACGACCACGGAGCAAAGCCTCGGACAGACAGACAGACAGACAGACGGACATGGCGAAACTATAAGGGTTCCTAGTTGACTACGGAACCCTAAAAAGGTAGTGATATCGCCGCACGTATATCATTATTAAAGTTGTGAGAAGCCATTATCCGGATAATCCAGATGTAATTTAAGATATAAGATTTTCTCGAAAATAATCTGTTTAATATTAAGTAATAATAATCACTAGTTCCGCCTCGCTCGCACACCGGACGCTTTCCCGGGCTCGTTAGAATTATCTGCCATCTGTGTGTGGTTAATTATATCAAGACATTCCAGCCACACACCGTGTTCCAGCGACTAAAAGTCTCAGAAATCCAGTCAGATATACAAACTCTAATTACACATTAGAAGGTAAGCAACTCGAGTTCAAGGTACAATGGTTTTGTGAGATATAGAGTCGCTGCTGCCGCGCAGACGAGGATAGTTGGCCCATGTTCAAGAGGACGGCCGAGCCATGAAAGTGAAACCAGTGACTGCTAACTCTTGTATGGTAAACATGTAATTACGATCGCTATCGTCGAGAAAATATATCACACTTATAAAATGTATTACACGTAACAAGCTACGCTCTAACGCCTCGGTTAATGCTCAATGTGTGCAATTGGCCAATAATCTCGTTATATTCGCGACTAAGTAAATAATTTCAAATATTGATATATCCAACTTCAGATGAAGTAGTTTGCTTCTACCAATTGTACTTTCTCAGTGACTGCCATGAAAATGCTACTAGACCACCGATTATTAGTTACTCGTATAACGTCAAAAACTGTCTTGTGTTTGATCGTGGTTTACGAGTAAACTATTCTCAAGATGCTGAAGGGTTAATTCTCAAAATACACAGATTTTAAAAGAAAACTTGGCATGTTGTGGACAATCGTTAACAGCTTGTGTGTATTTACAACTAATGATTGTGTTCATAGAAAAGAAGTACCCATTAAGCCGCAAAATAATAAGGGTTGAATCCGAAAATTATTCTTGGTAGCCGTTCATTTTTGATATGTCCAAGGGAGGTACGTGAACCTTGCAATGTATGACGCTAAAATGAGTTTGGATATATATTTTTTTAACACAAGCTTACGGCCCGCCTGATGGTAAGCAGTCACCGTAGCCTATTGACGCTTGCAACTCCAGAGGTGTTACATGCGCATTGCCGACCCTTTAAAAACCTGTACACTCCTTTTTTCAAGAACCCCATACTGTATATATGATATTGATTAAAAGTAACAAACTCTGTTCACTTCTCGCTGCGCAGTGGTATATAGCAACCAAACTAGGTCGATGATAGGCGTTTGACCAAGTTCACGGCCACGCCGGATCAAGTTGGCCCTCGATGGGGTTCTAGATGTCTGTGACGGGGTCACTCGTTTCATCGCTGGCAACTACAGGTACTGTTAACTGACCTTACTGCAACAAGATAAGCTAGGTACTTCAATATAGTGTTGTTTAACCTGTAAACGGATTTAATAAGCTCAATAGATCAATCTCTACATTAGGATGCCCTTGACCTCGATGTAGGTAGGCCCTAGGTCTAGGGCGATAAATATTACCTGTTCTGTTTCCTAGCCAGCTGATTCAATTACGAGACATTTGATCAAGCCAGTAAACATCCTGAACATAGACACCGAAGCAGAAATACTTTATTGACTAACTATGATTGAATCTGGGACAACTTAACTTTCTTTTCAATGTATGGTAATTTTTCTGGATTATATTTATGACACAATTTTAACTGTGTTTGTAATCCGGTTAAGATACGTTCTTACTACCATTTAAATTGTATATGCTGTTAATGCTCTGAAGGAGTTGACGAAATCCAATATTTATTTATGCACTGTGCACAAAAAGTCGACACGGCCCGAAGTGTCCGTCCGAGATTTACGTTATGCCATTCGGGCTGCCAAACGCCTCATGCATTATTCGGTGGTAAGTAGTTCGCAATCGGCGCGGCGCCGGCACATGCATTATTCCGCGCCACGCATGCGCGGTGGCGATTTGGCTACGTATTTAGACAGCTTACCGAGTGCAGGGGCCTACATGTTTTACCACGGTAACAACTGATATCTGACACTAAAAATTTCCTGTTAATATTTATTTGTAAGACCTGCGGTAGTAGCATGGTTTCATTTTTATCGCCTGCCACTATGACGGTCAGTTCGCATTTACATACTTGTTAGAATGTGATAGGCATGGTGACAGGCGATAAAAATAAAGAATTTCTGTCATTTAACTGATTTTATGTTTCGGTGAACATGTCGCGCGCGTGACTAAAAATAAAAACACGTGAGTGGAATCCGTAGAACTAGTTAAATGTTAGTATGTCTCAGGACAGTTCAAATTCAATATCCGTCATCCTTCTTCATTTTACTTTTTTTAAATTTTTAGGACCGCATGATTTCCTTTATTATATGCTCGTAAAGTTTAGTTGTTTCAGTTGTTTGACTTCAAGTATTCTGTAGAATCTGGAATACGTTTTAGAGAATATATCTGAAACTCGTTAGCTTCTTTAGAAATAATGAACTATTCATTATAGGTCTGAGGTTAGGTCTTAGTCTTTATTACAGGTCTTAACACGCTTCAAAAAGACTCGAAAGATAACTTAAAAAAAACTCAATAGAAAACTCGGTGAAGAAGAATTAAGTTTTTATCATGGACAAACTAAAACAAGTGCTTCCTATTCAAACTCAACACAAAACTATAAGTTCTTCCCAACGAACTCGAGCTTTGTAACTATTACAGTACGTATAATCTCAAGTCTATGGAGTTCTTTAAGCAGGTGGAATGCGTGCTCTTATAAGCGCCCGCCAAAGTTGAGACGTGTTCTGAGACTGCAACTAGAAATGAGGTAATGAGGCTCATTGCATTTCGTTCTGAAGGCTTCGTTCGTATTTTCTGTTGGATTTCGCAATACTTACCAAGGACCGATAAATTGCAAGCATTTCGAAATGTGACAGACTTCTCCTTAATTGATTTCGAATTTCCACAGATCTAGATTGCAGACGCTTACGCTTAGAGATAATTGAATCGGCAAAAGGAAAGCCATCGCGTATATGAACAATACATGAGTGCGAAAGAGGCAGACTGCAAATTAAAAAGCGGGACCATTTTTGAGCTTCAAATCGGCCGCTAGCGGCCACTTGAATGTACCAAAACGTAAGGTTAGCAGAATAGAAATTATGAAAAGCTGAATTCACGAGATACGGTGGACGGTTATATCTTGGAATATACTGATACAAAGCAAATAATTTACGCAATCACTCGAACATGATGATAGATGATGATGGTAGATCTGTGCGTATTCCACATTTTCCTGGAGGCCACCTTTATGGGAAAAGTATTAGTAGCAAAGCAACTGTTTACATCGGGACACGAACATGAACATTTTATATAATAAGCTGCATGCATAATGGACAAGCACTCATGGAAGATGGACAACATTTAAAATTCAAAAATGTATTCTGCAAGTAGGCCTCTGTAGTAGGGCTCTTTCACAAGTCAAGATATAATGTTGATAGTGACACCATATAATGACAAGAAAAATGGCACTGTAGAGCCATATTCTTTGTAATACTTAGTTCATTTCTTATTTTAAGGCATTTTTGACTTTATTTATTTTTTATATCGAGAAAGTTCTATAAAATTCATAATCAAAGTGGAGTTAAATACTTTCCCAGTGCTGAAATGATAACGATTGGTTTTAAATATTTAAATTAGGTAGAAATTACAAAATAAGTATATATTGGTAGTTTGCGTTAACCATTCAGTTCATGATAGTTTATTAATAAAATAACAACTCAGGAAAATTTAAACAGCTAGGAAGTTGTAGATCCGACAGTAGTACTTAGTTATTAACGATAAGACCCATTTTTAGGGTTCCGTAGCCAAATGGCAAAAAACGGAACCCGTATAGATTCGTCATGTCCGTCTGTCTGTCCGTTTATGCCACAGCCACTTTTTTCCGAAACTATAAGAGCTATACTGTTCAAACTTGGTAAGTAGATGTATTCTATGAACCGCATTAAGATTTTCACACAAAAATAGAAAGAAAACAATAAATTTTGGGGGCTCCCCATACTTAGAACTGAAACTCAAAAAATCTTTTTTCATCCAACCCATACGTGTGGAGGATAGGTCTTCAAAAATGATATTGAGGTTTCTAATATAATATTTTTCTAAACTGAACAGTTTGCGCGAGAGACACTTCCAAAGTGGTAAAATGTGTCCCCCCCCCTGTAACTTCTAAAATAAGAGAATGATAAACCTAAAAAAATATATAATATACTAATGTATATGCAATATCGCATGGTAATCCATGCAAACTTTCTCCGAAAATTGGTTTGAATGAGATCTAGTAAGTAGTTTTTTTTAATACGTCATAAATGGTACGGAATCCTTCCTGGGCGAGTCCAACTCGCACTTGGCCGCTTTTTTTCAAGTATAGTGCGGAAATTTTAAAGCCTAAACACTAGACATAGTTAAGTAATGAACACAGCACAAGCCAAGGCCTATTGCGATTGTAAAGATAACACACGAATGTGAACCATAACTCTTGAATATAAACTCTATATTTGTAACACACTTAAAACTGGAAGCTACTAATACCTAACTACTTAGAAACGGAAGGAAAAACATTAGCATCCGTAATAAATAAAACAATTAATATTAATACGTATACATAATGTATGTACGAGGTCGATTATGCCACGTTATGTCATAACTATTCGAGGTATTTGATATTACTGAGTGAGAGGAGATAAACGAATGATGTCAGTATTGTCAGTTATTTATATTAATTTAAAATTTATTGGCGTCAAAAAATGTGAAGCGCGGCGCGCGTTTATGTCTTTTACACATCACATTGAGTAACTTGACAAACTGCTCAGTAGGAGCAGTCCAGATTGTAAGTATTGGGTCAACGTGGTGTTATTTTAGTAACACTCCTGTTAATGCTAATAAGAAGCTGTTAAACGTTTTATACCTTAGCTTATTCAACGGCATTAATTACAGATTTCTGCGGGTTGTTCACGTCCCCGACGAACTAGAACTTTTGTGGAATACCCCGGTAGTCGAGTTCATTTATGATTTCTTTCAAACTGAGGGTCGTGACTTGGAAATATAGACATCGACTAATGAGTTTCCTAGAATTTATTTTTCGCCGAACATACTTTTAGGATGCAATCCAAGACAATCAAGAGTTGCTCAACACAGCGTCGTCCCGAAGATTTAACATCGAACGTAATGTAGGTATTTATAAAACAAAATTTCTGACTCACTTGTACCGTGATGTTTACTAAATTAATGTAATTAAATTTTTTTTTTTTTTTTTTTTTTTTTTTTTTTTTTTTTTTTTTTTTTTTTTTTTTTTTTTTTTTTTTTTTTTTTTTTATAACGATAGGCAAGCGTTTGACCACGATCTCACCTGATGGTAAGTGATGATGCGGTCTACGGTGGAGCACGCTTACCTATGAGATACCTATTTACCCTAGCCTTGAAGAGACCCAGATTGTACTCATGCGGAAACACAGACTCGGGCAGGGCATTCCACTCCTTGGCAGTTCGCATAAGAAATGTTGAAGCAAAACGCTTCGTGCGTATTTGTGGAATACCTACCATGAAGCGGTGCCGGAGTGCCGATTGTCTGGTAGTCCGATGGTGAAATGGGGACGGAGGAATAAGGTTGTGCAGTTCCTCGGCACACTCTCCGAAATGTATCCTGTAAAAGATCGTTAGGCTGGCAACCTTGCGACGATGCTCCAGACTTTGGAGTCGAGCATTCGTCAGATCGTCATCATTAATGATTCTCTTGGCTCTCCTCTCAACTGACTCGAGCGCCTCAAGCTGGTATTTTGCTGAACCATCCCACAGATGCGAACAGTATTCCACACACGATCGCACTTGTGCTAGGTAAAGGTCGAGCAGTTGCCTAGGTGTAAAATACTGCCTCACCTTGTTGAGGATGCCCAGCTTTTTTGCTGCTAACTGTGCTTTCGACTCGATGTGCGGGCCGAAGTTGAGTTTCGAAGTCAGCGAGATTCCGAGAAGCTCAAGATGGTCGGTTATCGGAAGGGATACATTTCGGAAAGTAGGAGTCAGATGGAATGGACTCCGTTTGGAAATGATTTTTTCCTGGGTTTAGATCGTCATTGTACTGAAATAAGCATTTAAATTTATCTGACACTGTTTCTATAGTCTGTAATAGACTTTAAGGCCATGATGATTCCATTGAAATCATGTTCATTTGTATATTTTTGTTAAGGTGAGTGCTTGTCGTATAAGTCGTGAGGTGAGTGAAGGGTGTCACTTACTGGACATTATCATATGGGGCACTAGGACATTGACCATATGTGTTCAATCCCATTTTAAATATGCTAATCCCTGTTAGATCCTACGGAAGTGAATAATCGATGTTACGGCATCGGAAACCGGCGCGAATCGAAATAAGAAAGCATCGCATTCCGATATAATTATAAAACCGCTCGTGTTTGGGCGCGCGGTGAAAGCACGGTTACGTCAGGGGGCCGATTCGAACCAACATTTTAATCAAAAATAAATTAATTTGATACTTCATGGGTGACTATATATGTACCTATTGATAGGTTTCTCTAATTTTTTGGAAAAAAAAACTATATATATCTACTATTCTTGTGCTGTAGGATCTAATTAAAGTGGGCAAAAAAAATGTTTGTTTCGCACCAACATAATCCGTAGATGAGTTACTAAAATGGACCTTAAAAACCTTAAGGATAGTGTACATAAAGAAAAGCAAAGTAAAAAGAAAGAAACATAATACTACTACTATATTATATTGTGTAATTAGTAATGTATGGGTCTCGTTATGCGAAATAAATGTTTTTTTTTTTAAATACCCCTACTTTTGGGCTAACTATACTCGTCCCTCCCTATCGTGACATCAACCCGATACCTATTATCAGCGGGCGGTCAAGACGCTCGGTCATACACCTCAGCATGCTGTTGCCACCTCCGCGCACTCGTTTCAGCAGTGCAGCTATTTTTTTTCGCCTAATGGCAAAGAAGTCGTCAGCGGCAAACATGCCAGATACACTGCACTGCTCCCGCAGCCTCAGCAGCATCCTAGGAAATAGCGTCGGTTCCACGTGTTCGTTACACCGTGCAAACCTGGGTGATAATATTGCCTCTTAGTTAGTCTTACAACCATCACCGCTCACACTTAAAATTATTATGATTTATTACAATTCTATATGTGACAACATAAATTGGCTTTGAAATTTTATTGTAATTTATTTTTTATTTTATTTCTAAGAAAAACTTAAAGAAAAAGTAACAAAATATGATCCGAAATAAAAACAGTAAGCCAATTATAAGTTTTCACAGGTAGAGGTAATATCTGGGTTAACGCTGTTAGTATTCCATGTACTAAATAAATATGTTTAAATGCTGTTAGTCGCGCATGCATTTTTTCGTACTTGTTGGCTCATGTATTGGCGGGCGCAAGACAACTACACATACTACCTAATCTACCTAAGTATAAATGGCAGGCGCATTATCATTCGCCACAAAGTGGCATCATTTCGATATCTAAACGTTGGTTTGAATTGGCCTCCAACGCGCAGCCGGACGGCTCCGACCGGCTCCGGCTCGAATGAGATTCCCACGAACATTACATGTTGTACAATTATACCATATTGGCATAATATACTACATTAATATAAACATTATTGTTAAGGCGGCAGCCGTTCAGATTTTAATATATGGAGTGGTGGGGGATTTAATACGCACGTGACTTTAGCGTTTTCTTATATATATATGTATATTACATAATTGTAATCCGTACAGTCGAGTTCATAAATATGTGTAAATTTTTTCACCTTATTGCAAAGGATTAAGGTGGAGAAATGTGTACATATTTATGAACTTGACTGTACTATATATTGTTGATAAGTATTATAACATGTATGTACGAAAGTAACTCTGTCTTCTAATACCAAGCCACCAGAGTCGAACCAAGCTAAATCGGTAGCGACTTGGATAGCATAGACTGTGCAAGTGTTATTTTAAATGTCATAATTACATAGAAGTTTCCATAAAATTTGTAGAATATATCTTGAAATAACATAAAGACGCTTAATAGATAATTAGTGTTAACGGCGATCTTTAATTTGGAGATATGACGTAACGCGTTCATTAGAAGCCATTGCGTAAGTTTCGTGAAATGCTTTTCCTAAAAGGGGTCAGTGCTTATTAATAATTAATTAACTTTTTCTCTGCTGGTGGAGATGGTTTACATTTTGTTGTGCGAGTGTGTCGTCGCGTTAATAACGTCTACGTTATTGTTTTCTTGAGGCTTATCCTTTTTGGAAATAAATAATAGTCAAACACAAATAGCCATCAAACATGTCAAAAGTGAACTTGTACAGTCAAGGTTTTAAATATCGACACGAACAGGGTTCCAAAAATATGTATACACGTCCTTATTACCTATTCATTAAGGTAGTGTGTACATATTTTTGGCACTTTGTCCGGGTATATATTTAATACCTTGACTGTACTCGAAATTAAAAACACAATACTGTAAATGAGTAGGTACAACTAGTTAGATGGTTAACGAAGCTGTGACCCCTGAGGTCCCAAGAGCCCGTGCTCCCATATTTCAGTAAAGTGACCTCGCGGCCTTGAGGCCCCGAGAAGTTTGGGACCCTTGTAGGGCTTGTACAAGTACATGCTCGTGTAACAGACACCGCGAAGGAAGGGTTATTCTAATTAACTCCATTTCGGAAATAATCAATACTTTATTTTTATCTCATAAGGCCCTTACGAGCGTATACACTTACATATTGATTAATGTTTAGTACGAGTGTATACTCTGACGATCGGTGTTCGAAATGACATTGATATGTGAATGTCACAGTTTTCAATTGTTTGGTTGAATTAAATGTAATGCCCGTGTTACAACAACGCTATATGCAAAATGTTTTTACATAAACAAAATAATAAAAATAATAATATTTTTTTTTTTTTTTTTAATGGATACATTCGGCGCACGTGCAATATAATTCTCTAGATTTTGCCAGTTTTTAAGTAGTGTTTAGCATTGGAATAACAAACGAACAAACAAATGATACGTTAAAATTTTGACGACCGGTGTGGCCTAGTGGGTAGTGACCCTGCCCATGAAGCCGATCGATGGTCCCGGGTTCAAATCCTGGTAAGGGCATTTATTTGTGTGATGAGCACGGATATTTGTTCCTGAGTCATGAGTGTTTCCTATGTATTTAAGTATTTATAAATATTTATATATTATATATATCCTTGTCTAAGTACCCACAAGACAAGCCTTATTGAGCTTACTGTGGGACTTAGTCAATTTGTGTAATAATGTCCTATAATATTAATTTATTTAATTGTTTTTGAACAAACAGGCCATTTCGAACGTACACTGATATCAGAATGACATCTAACTGATTTCATTCAGCTAGCGTGCATTTCGCTAGTACTTGTCCGTACATGTATTGGCGCGAGCGAGACGCACGATAACTAAATAACATATAAAATATAATTCTCTTATCAGTGTGCGTTCTAATTGGCCTGTAAAGTAATGAAAAGGCTTTAGAAGAGCGCCGAGCGTCGTCGACAAATTACCTATGTGCGTCGGAAAGTCCACAAATTGTGAAAATATCGCATGAATGAATATCAAAGACTTTGATACTATCTTTTTCGTATTGGGATCGAAATTATCCATTCCCAAAATGTTTCCTTTATTTTCCGATATTTTCGAGAACTTTTCCAACTTTTTGGAAACTTTCCGCAATCTGCACATCTGTAACATCTATAGATCGCTTTTTTTGTATTAAATTATAAATGGGCAAACTGACAGTCTGACCGGCTAGCATGAGTGGTATTCTCGCGCGCGAGTGCTGAAGCTGCGCAAAATAAATGGAGTCGCGCGCGAGAACCCACTCACGCTAGCAAGTCAGGCCAGTGTATGTAAACATTGTCACACATATAACAAACAAATTAGTGTAGGTAGTAGTAATCCGCTCGCACGCCAGCTAAATATCTGACCTTGTTGCCCGAGAGCCGGCAGGTCTCGTATCGTAATGCGATCGTCGCGCCCACCATTGTTACTACTTCAACCTGCGCACACGCAAGGTGCCACTTATTAAATTTCATAAAGGCTCATTTAGACGGTGCGCATCAGTCACCTGTTTCACCAACTCGACACCTGACAATGATAATTTCCTGTACATTTCTAGGTAGGTAAGTAACGGCTGTATAATCTATCGCATCAAAATTTTCTTGTTTGACCGCAATGTACGGTGAACTGTCAATGTCAGGGAACAATTATTGTCGCCGTTGTGGAAAAGGGGTGCGCATTTTCATCGGACTTTGACGTTTGTGTTCGTTTCAACACTGTGTTGCTAGCCGTATCGAATCCTACACTCGCAATAGTGATTTTGTGCTGCCTCAGGATCCTTAACATATACATATATTTAATTTCGTCTTCGTTATTAAAAAAACACTTCCATTATAAACTATTCCTGGCTTTCTGTTTTATTTAATTTTAATTTCACCTTTGCTAAGGTTATTTTTGTAACATTTTAGTATTGTCAGTTTTCAAAAGTTATAGCGACAGTTGTTAAAGAGGTCAGCTCTCATTCTATGGCGATATAATCAGTTTCTGTATGTGTATACCTACACAATGTTTGTGATTGCGCCGAGTGATGGTCGTTAAACGCATTTAGCGGCGAGTTATCGGCGCGTGACGGTTCTCGCCGGCGCTATGTGGGTCACTGGCTTAGCGATAAATGACAAACATACGTATAAGATATATTATAAGAGATATTAATGCACACATGCTATTAGACTGCTATCCATGCTAGTAACTGCCAACGCCAAATACTTTTCTAAGCAGAGATGACATATGTAGACAGTTCCCGGTGAAAAGTATCCGCCACAATTGAATTGTTCTTTACATTACTATCTCTTTTTGTTGAGCTATCAGATAATGGCAGATACTCTTAATGCATAGTCTGATATGCTAGTTTTGATGCTGACTGTACGTGTAGTTCTGAACTGTAGTTTGTCATCGGAGCAATTATAAAATGAGTCGTTAATTGACGGGAAATAAAAGCGCATGCGCCTTTCTTTGACATGCATGCCGCGCATGCGCATAAAAGGCGTGATTATGGCAGTTGTGGCTGATTGAGACGTTCCTCGGCCAATCAATCAAATTACCTGACGTCCGTTAGGCTGCGTTTCCACTGCTAAGATATTTTCTATAAAAAAAATAAATAAATAAATAAACGTTTATTCACATTTCATGCCTTATAAATATTTACAATATACTTCTGCCAAACCACAGAGTGGTTTGTTGGCAGACGAAGCTCCTATAATATGCAAATAAGAAATAGCTAAGTAGGTACTTATTTATATCGTCACCGGCGTCAATAGTAGCGGATGAAAGAACGCGTCAAAGGTATCTGCCAGCCTGGTATAATCTTTTAAATAGGGGTAAATCTATCAGTGTCAATTTAGTTTAGTTTAGTTTTAATTTAGTAATAATAACTTTGTATGCACTATGGGTACTGACTGCCTGAAATAAAAGCCTTTTATTTTTTTATTATTTATTTATTTATTTTATTTTATTTATACAGTTTGCATTCAAAAGTATTTATTACAGTTTAATTTTTCTGCATATAGAGACGCATCTCTTTTGTTTTTCAATAGTCAACAGCCGATTGATATGATATTAGGTTCCAAACATCTGCTAAAAGTAAGAGCTAAAAATGCTTTGTTTCTGAAAAACTCTTTACACAGAGTAGCTATGGTGAGATTACAAAACTGGAAGTAAAAATCTCCTCAATATTTCACAGACAGCAAAACCAATCGGAAAAATGCCCTGCAATTGGGCTTTGGCTAATTGTATTGTTAACTGGAAAGTCAATGGATGAATTAATGGTTCCGATTCTCATGGGAACGAGAATGATTGGGCAACGGCAAGTGCACAATGGTTGGGTGCAACCGGCGGGGCGCGGGCGCGGGCACGTTGTACAGGCAGGGTGTTGGTTTAACACTGACTTGGCTAACAACAGTTTCTTTTTATGATATAGGTAGGAGGCAAACGAGCCTGATGGTAAGCGATTACCGCCGCCCATGGACACCCGCAACAACAGAGGGGTTGTAGGGCTTTGCCGGTCCTTAAGGTTTTAAAGTCGTGTCAGTCCGGAAATACTCCGCCGACAGTTCACTTCATAGTTTAACAGTGCGAGGAAGGAAGTTTCTGGAGAAACCCACAGTTGAGGACTGCCGACTAAATTAAGCGGTCGCGCTCCCATTCTAAATTAGGTAGTACGGGAGCGCTTATCCGCTCCGCTCCGTTTAGTAGTTGAGGCTTGAGGCTGTCTGTTTCTAGGTCTACGTCATAGCATGATAATAACAACTCTATCAATTGCGCGGTGTTACAAAGTGTCATTCCTTTCTGCCCTTTAGTTCGTTTACAAGAATGTCGTCCAAAATTTCGATTTGCTGTTAATTGCTAGTCTTCCATCTATGCGTTGCGTCACGTAGCTCACGCGACATTAAAGCGTGTGCACGTCGCGTGCAAGATTCCTCAGGCAAAACGTTTGGCATTCATCACGAAATATGTACCTAACTATGTAGGTACGAGTAGGTGTACTAATGAAGGTAGAAAAACCTAACTGGAACTTGAATGACGAAAAAGAAAATGGATGTTGGTGCGTTACTCAATATACCTAGTTGCGTTCATACATATAACCCGATTCCCATCATTGATTAACCTAATTTATTCATCAACGTGTCTACGTTTGTATGTAACGTTAGGTACTTTTATAGTGGCATATTTCATCATCATATCCATCATACTCTGAGTATAATTTATTAGTTACGGCTGTTTCAATTCGTAATAATTCTTGTTAATTAATTATGTATTATGCAGAAACGTCTACAAACGATGCCGTACTTAGAAATAAAGTCAAAGTGGAAACGTCACTGTCCCGGGCGATATTCAGCGGGTAGGTCTCGGTAGCTAATTGGTAGAGCAGCGAGCTTTTATCCCGGCGTTGCAAATTTGAGTCCCGCCCGAGACTGTGAGTTTTTCCACTTTTCCTTTATTTCTAAGTATTATTCGTATCAAAATTCAAGTCGTCAATTTATTGTATATAGACCTAACAAGTTAATTATGATAATGGTAATTTTTGTTGCCTGGTTTCAATTTTGATAACAATAAAACATTCCTATGTATTACATACTTTTGTTTGTAGCTATTCTATATGAACTCGTTTGGTTTAATCAAACCTAGCTGTAATCGCGTAGGCTGCATTTTGCATTCGAAGCGAGTCTGCTGTAGGTCAGTATCTACAAGCAGACACCCACATCGTTCATAAATACTCCGATTAGTGTTCGTATGAACTCGTAAATTACTCGGCGATAGATAACTCCGCCCTTATCATTTATAATCATTTTATTAAACGTTCACGATCTTTATATTATTAGCTCGCTATAGCTATTAGTAGTTGTGATAGTTTAAAGTTTGTGTTTACATTAGTTGACTTAAATATTCGATAGCCGACGTTGCTTTGTTATTGTCGGACATTCACGTTGTTATTTTTTTTTTCAAAAAGTATGGTACATTTGTAGCTTATATTGAGTTCGCCAAACTTGACATTTTATGGCGTTAATCGGAGATTAAGTCTAAGTCACAAAAAAGCGAGCGTTTTATAAAATCTTTTGGTAAGTAGATGTCAAACATGACAAAGGTCACACGTACGAAACGACGACGTATATACAAAACAAAACATTAACACGTTTACGAGTAAGATGAACGAAGACCGTGAAAGCTTACCAAAGTTTATAAACGTTTGCTAATATGATTATGAGTACGCCACTAGGCTCGGCACACGGCGGGTCATTCATGGCGGTTACATAACGTCACGCTCGCAGGTGATTGATGGCGGGTCGCGGCGACCTACCGCTTGCATAAGGCGCCGACCGGGCTTCAGATGAGTGAGCTTATGCCGATGTTTTAATAGCAGGCTTTAGACATTAACGAGCTCATGGGCCACCTAAACTGTAACTTCCCATATTTTTATATAGGAATCAAAATTTTCTATTTTCAAAATGAAAGTATCCTTAATTTCTTTTGTGTCCTGAAATTTCCGAGAACTCATCAAACTTTTTGGAATCTTTCTGCAACTAGCAAATGTGCACCTGTCAAGTTATTCTTTCTACTTCTTGATGTTAGTATAATATAGGAGTAGGTCAGTGTCGGTGACGGATGGCCTTGCTAACCATGTTACCATAGATAAAGCAGTTGTTAAATTCAACAAGTTGTTTCGTACTCTATAGAAGGTGTAACAAAAATAGTGGGCATTCGTTTAAGAGCATATTCGGTATCGTGTTCTGATTAGGAAAAAGAATAAGAAATGTTTTTTGACGCCAAAAATTTTTAGTTAACGAAGGGTTGCTCGACTAGAACGACCTGCCCCGTAAAAAAATGTTTCACGTCAAAAATGTTTTCTTCTACTTTTTCCTAATCAAAATACGATACCCAATATGCCGTTAAACGGATGACCATTATTTTTGTTACCCCTTGTAGGTCATCAGAGACTTAGGGCCAGTTGCACCGACCACACTTAACAGACTGATCAACGTCACTTAACAAACAACTATGAAAATTCCCATACAATAAAATTTAACGAATGCTTTAACGGTGACAGATGGTCTAGTACAACCGACCCTCAGATTTACGAGTACGTCTTTCCTGTAGACTTTAAGGTCCTTTAAGCCTAATTTTCGATTGGATTCAGATTAAACAACTAAACAAATCTGATCGCATACAAGATAAATTAGAAAAGAAAGGTATGGTTTGGATAGTGTCCGTAAATCTAACGTCATACGTTACTATTTTCCATGAACAATACGACTTAGTACCTGAAACCCAGCTAGTCGATAATGCTCAATAGTAAGCTAACTTTACCTGTCCACAATCCTACCAAACCCGTCCAGTGGACAACCAACATTTTCTACCCGAGTTACTCCAGGTCACACTTTCATGCACTTTCTTCGTTACGCAAGCCGAGGTCAACTCACCGTGCTGTCGCCGTAGAAAGCGAAAACTTAACGCATGCCCACACTTCACACTCACAAGAAACAAAACACTGCACTTGAAACTTATAAAAAATCAAAGTTCTCGTTCGGAGATTTGAAATTAGAATCTCGCACTGTTAGTCTGTGATTGGTGCGCGTCGGTTGGCTCGTCAGGTGCAACTGCGCCGGCGCCGCGGTGGTAGAGAGAGCGTGTTGTGCAAGAGGGAGTGGAAATGGCAGCGATCTGTTACAAAACATCTTTTTTTAGACGTGAAAACTGTGACATGTTTACATAAATATGAGGGTGGATTAAGTGACAGACGTGGAATTTATATTGAAAGTGTGTTAGTGTAGGTAATATTGTTTTTGATGCACTGATTTGCTAAATTCATCACATCTAGGTAGAGCTTTTGTAAGTCAATAGGTAATACATATATATGATGTCCATGCGCAGATCGCGATCTCGGTACGCAGGTATCATGCTCCATACTACTTGTGACTCTCATTTCTTTTATTTTGCTAAGCCTAAGAATTTTCATTTGTACCAATTGATAATAATTAATTTAATTTTCACTGCTTCCAGGACTATGTTAATTTTTTTTTGTATGTACATACGAATGTACGAGTGTCTACCTACTCAATATCAGTTTCACGCAAGTTTAGTAAAATAATAACAGTGACAGTTGGTCAAAAGCCTAGAGGCCAATTCAAACTTACATTGTGAAATTAAAATGATGTCATCGCCCGTGCGTCTCGCTCGCGCCATTACATGTACGGACAAGTACGAACGAAATCGCAACGGACATAATTTTCATGACACAATGTGAGTTTGAATTGGTTTCTTGGTTTAGGAACGTGCGGTAAATTGTCTGCAGCAGCGTTGCGTGTGCGTACGCAGCTGATGCAACGCGCGGAAGAATGGAAGGAATACGAGACAGACTGTCAAGCGAGATTTTTGAAATAACGTTCACCTGATCTGTGGACGTTGAATTAATCCCAACGAAGTAGATACAAACCATTGAATGGTGAACCCTTTGCTATTGTTTTTGCATGAGGCTTACGAGTCGTTTGTTAGCAACTTAGCAGTATGGACGGTGCGACCAGTTGTCAACTATCGTCTCTGTTGACCGACAATTTGTAAACCTGAAAAAGACAAAACGTCCTTCACTATGCGATGCTGAGTTAAAGGTACTGATAGAGTGGAGCATTTACTCTAGCAGGACATCGGGCATTCACAGTTTCGGTGAATTGTTTGACGAACGCGGGTAGGTACATTCTTCTGATGTTCACGAGAATGCTCATTACAAGTCTATCAGCATCTTTAATGTGTAACTATCGGTAGGTACTTACAGATTTGTAGACCCAGTTTTCTTTTATATTTATTTTATAATGTGTAAATGAACTACAATATACCTATACGTTAGCTTGAAATTGTTTAGCTACAGTCGTAGAGTTTCACAGAGGTAAATATTTTCCACTGTGTTTCAGTTAGCAAGTCTAGATGGCTTCGGCCCATAACCTCTTGGGCGGCGCCATACTCGTACACAAAGTGAATAGGAATAATTATGTGTTTTTCATCCCTCGTAGCCTACATAACTGGCCGCGTGCCACATTCCCGCGGTATTCAGGCTAACTTTCACTACATCTCCGGCATTACATATTGTTACCTAACACTTTGATTTGTCGATGTAAGGTGCCGACTGTCGTGGTACTGTTCTCATTGCTTGGCGCAACGAGTCCAGGTGACCGACAAACCTACGTAAAGTGACCTGTAGTATTGGCATTTTCACGCCATACCTGGTGCCTCAAGATTAGGAAAGCCGACCCCGCGTAGCGGGATGAGGCGAGGATAAAGAAGAAGACCTATTATGATAGTTCTTGCTGTGCGGATGGGATTATACATTGCATACTCCTACTCGTACATGGTCATATTTAATTGGAGAACAGGCACATGTCTGTGAAACGTGAAGCATCGTAACCGAGACCAGTGTTGTCAGGCGTACGATAATTGTCGTACACGTACGATAATTTAGGCTCCGGTACGTTGTACGTTCCAAAGAGCATTATCGTACGCAAAAGTACGATAATTTCAGCCCTTAGACGATGCCACCAAAAGTTTAGTTTTTGAAGCAAAATATGACACTTTCCTTGAGAAAAAGGCTACAATTAGCACCTTTTGGGTGTTCGGCTCCTTGGTTTACCTCAAAAATATCGAAATTTCCTGTAAACCGTTTGGATCTATCACAAAAATACACAAATATAAAACTGTTTTTTTGCGCCATTTAGACGAAAATTTTGTTTTTATTTGATTATACATTGGACGTGTAAGGTTATTTTGCAAGAAATTTTGGGAGTAGTGCCTTTTTGATAGGCGTACGATAATTTTTTCACCAGTACGATAATTTTGACACTCAAATACGATAATTCTCTTCCGCGCACCTGGCAACACTGACCGAGACCGAGGCTGAAGGAGTACCCTTATGAGAGTCTTCACATATCAGACAAGTCTAGAGGAAGGTTGGGATCAAACAGCCATGTTTTGATTCTTCAAGCCGTTCAAGTCTTCAAGATTCTAAAGTAGTTGAGTACGACGTTTTATTTTATTTCGATATTGAATTTCTGTTCTTGTTTTAGTGGAAAGCCGTGCTTATTAAGTAACTCAAAAAAAAAATTTTTGATTGTTGTCAAAATGTTTTTCAGCTAAAAGTGCTATTATACAAACGAGTATGATCTGAATGTCGCTGATTATTGTCTTTGGCTACTTAACGATATTTATACTAGTTAACGCAATTATTCGACTCGCCCAGGCTTCGTAAGCGATGAGATTACTCTGGTCATTGAAATTGAAGTTAAGGTGCGGGCTGACCTTAAATGACATGGTTTGTATTGTACTACGCACGTGGTATGCATGGGATGATATGATGCCAATGTTAGAGTGCGTCTGGGATGACCCACGAGCGGTGGTGTTAGGATTTTAAAGAAGTTTATGCAATGCAGTCTATTTAAGTATTTGCGGAGATTAATAAAGCTTTTTAAATTTAGGTTTGGGTCTGTATATATATTAAGAAGTTATAAGATACTATCTTCTATGTGAAGTTTTGGTAAATAAACACTCGATCTCGAATTAAAAGAAGAATGGTCTTCTAAAATACTGTCATAATTAGATTCGTTATTAAGAATATTTTCAACGAAAAGTATGACGTTGTTAAATTAGTTAGGTAGGTACCTACTTTTATTTACGGTGCTGTGCACGTGCACACATCACGCACGGTTATCCTGAGGCAGGTCGCTGTGGTCTGTGGTTTTACGGCGGATGCACGTTTGACCCAGTCACTAAGAGGATAGCAAGTTTAATCCTCCGCTCACTGCCCTTTGCATCACCTGTAATTATGTATCGCTCCTAAGGCCCTGACCTGGAAAATGCCCGGGAAAAGGAAACATGGTCGCCCTACATTTACTAGGTGCCTTTCCGTGGAGCAAGAGTGGCGTGGCAAGAGTTGGGTGTATTGGGGATGGGATGGGACGAGGTTAGACAAACTGTTCAGGACCGGAAGCAGTGGAAGAATATCATTCGAGCCCTACACCCCAAGAGAGGGTAACTGGACGAAAAGAAAAGAAGAGTCCTTCCAGATAAGGACTCTTCTCTTCTTTTCGTAAGCAGCAGAGTCTCTAAGTAGCAGAGAAGTAAGGTGTGCGGCTTCGGAATTGGAAGTCATGGGTTCGAACCTTGCCTCATTTCAATGAGTCCTGGTACTTTTTTTACTGTGTCCATTTGACATTTAAGTAGTAACTTACGAGAAGAAAAAATTTATGTGAAAACATGCATTAATTCGTGAAATGCGTAAGCTGTAGTTTCATGTTTTCTTGTAAAAAGTGGTCTGTGTTCTGTAGAGGGTCGAACAGTCAGCAAAACTATTTGCTTAGCACCCTAACGCAGACATATATGTAAACATGTTTGCAGGATAAATGAATTTTACCGGCATTCATGGCACCAGCCAAATACATAATCTCATTTTAGACCGGTGAGTTTTAATAGATATTGGGCATTTAGTTAGACTCACATGACTCTCATTTGGCAGATGAAAAACACTTAGACAGGAGATCATCTATCAACACCTTTACATTGTTGATAATTGATAAGCGATCAGCCAGGATTGATTCCTCATAACCATTTATTTTTATCGTGGTGAGGTCATGATCTCTATGTACCTACTGCACGTTTAGTCGTTCACTTAACAAAAGTCTAGACTTCTGCATGCGTCCGTTTCTCTTTACAACCCATCATAATAAATGACACGGCTTTAATGCGAGGTTCAAAGATCGCGTTAGTAACTTTTGCAACCATTTTGCAACACAATACATCGCAAATAGTTTCTTTGGTTGTAATAATTACATGTCAAGCTGCGGCAAATCATCTGTTTGTGTAATTCATTGCCTTTCGTTTTCTATTTGCGGGAAGGTATTAGTTATCGCTTCGAGTGTTGAAAATATGTGTTTAAAGTGTTTGGACAGTGAAAATGGTTTTTAGCGAGTGTTGCGTGATTTCCATGTTAGGGTGTAAACTTTTCTTTTGATATTTAGTGCCTTATCTGACTAGAACCTTTTATCACCTTCATAAATCTTGTTTTTTAACACATAAATTTGGCGAAATGTGTCCTTTATGAATTATAAAAAATCTTAAAACAAGTAAAAATCATATTGCTTGAGAACTAACTGTATATTGATATATATATATTGAAGTTTGTAAAGTAAAAAATACCTCGACCCATAGCCACACGCCACACCTGTCCCCAGAAGAAACCAGGAGTTGAAGATAATTCTTGTACTAGTTTTTTGGCTAGGTTTTTACTTATGACTTTGTTTTGATTAGTTTTAATTGTTGTTAATTTAGTGTTAATGTTACCTTATTTTTAGATTTAGCTGTTGTAATTTGAGAATACTTTATTTGTTTTATTATAATTGTTAATAAGTGTAATTAAAATAAGCTGTAGTTGCAGGCGTCTATAGGTTCCAGTGACTACTTGTCATCAGGCTGGCCGTATGCTTGTTTGCCTCAGACGTGGTATAAAAAAGTATGAATTTACTAAATATACCTTTTTATAAGGTTACTCACGAGTGCGCACAAGCGTTCTGTACAAATAACCTATGCACAGTAGCGCGAGCGCGGCCAAGCCACCAGTTGAGCAGTAAGAAAGCGCGAAGCGAGGCTCCCGTGAAAATCTACCTATTTTCACTTGTACGGCCACGGCTCACTCATGCAGCACTCTATCAACTGTCATGTCCATTGCCCAGACTATATTAGCCTGTATTTAATAATGAATAATTGAATTTTTGCATTTATTTATTATTGCAGGACACTTTCTGCAGCTAAAGATGAAAGGATTAACCGATGTTCTTTTATTATTTATTCTATTATATGTAAGTACTTTTAATGAAAATGGGTAATTTAACGCAGAATAACATAAATTCAGTCATCGGAGTATACACTTGGTACGATTCATCTTTGCACAACTCACAAGAAAAAATGGTGGTCGGCGTTCGCGATCACGTGATCTACGATTTTAAATTAAAAAAAATCTCGTGTGTTTATAATAAAATAGTATTCAATTGTATTTCTTATGATAAAATTATATACCTACAAGTAACACACCTTCATAATTTAATTTTGTTAGATGAAAGAAACTACCTTATTGTTTTCAGACATGGGCGTGTCAGCGGTACTGCTGAACATAATGGGCAACGGGATGGTCCTAAGTTTCCCCTCGGCTCTGCTGCCGGGGCTGAAGGCTGATGACTCCACCATCAGCACTGATCCCGACACGATGTCCTGGCTCTGTACGTGTCATCGGTACATTCTATAAGCTTATGTGCATTATTAGGACATGATTTACTAAATGAAATAGATTTCCCGGGTTTGGATCCTGGTAAGGGGATTTATTTACTTACGTGTTTATTACAGATAAGTATTTGTTTTGAGTAATGTATATTTTTTTGAATGAATGAATTTATTTCATAAACATCAAATTACATAGATTTCCTTAAATTAGAGACTCTGCTTCCTAAATAGGTATAACCTGTACTTTAGGATAAACAGCGCTCCTCCCCAAAAATTTAGTTGCAGGAGATTTTTTATTTATATAAAAAAATTCAAATAAAAAAAAAAATTCAAAAAAATTCAAATTTTTTTTATTCTGTGTCTTTATTAAACACATTATTTTTATATAAATAATATATATGATAAGTTAACTAATACTTATACAAGAATTATATAATAACTCCGATCTAAAGCCCCAACTTGAGTAATAATTTTTTGGTGTAAAAAATCTGGTTGGGAGTGTCCCCCCAACGAACATAATCTTTCGCATTCGACATTGTTTATAGTGTCCCAGCGAGGCTAGGGTAACGCCTTATTATATTCAGAATATTCGAACACTAAATTCAGCTAATTATTTCCTCGGTCACGTAAAAGTGCCCCTTCAGAGAAATGCCCACATTTCAATATATGTTCAACACGCGCCAAGCGTGCAATTATCTTATCAACAATCTTAACCATGTCACGCCGTCAGCCGCAGGCTCCGGGCACATTCCTTGTCATGATGTCGGCTATCGACTCGACTAATGTCTAATTAATAAACCAATGCATGCGAATAGTCCGCATTATAATATTAAGTGACACAGGCGAACTTTCAAACACACGCTCCCGGACGTCAGACGCAAATATTTTGCACGTAATACTAAAATTGAGTAACGTAACAGCTGAATACCGTTATGTACATCTTATTTAAGCAAAAAAAGACGTTAGCTTACGTGTCATAAGACACACTTGAGAATTTTGCAACTTCAAAACGGTTGCTAAAATATATCACCTTAAAAATGCCGCTTGCATTTCAAATACTATTTTGTATCCACGTTAAAATTGCGGTTTTTTAAGGTAAAAACATCTTTATATCATTAGAGGTAAGGTTTATTATAACTGTTCCTTGTAGCTGCCGTCAGTAGGTATAGTGAAAGCAAGCTGTGTGGTAATAAAACGTAGCTTTTGTTTGTGGTTTTAATCAAAGATGTGTGTGCAGAGCTTTATGACATGTGTAATGCTAACAGGATTCGTAAACAGGCTTTTGTTTAACAAGTTTGTATTAAAACATGTGAAAAAAAAAAAAGAAAAAAAAAAAAGGAGGAGAAAAGTAGACAATGTTGTTGAGTAATAAATTCATTCGTTTTGAAACTTACACTATATATTATGCATTATTTGCTAACTTTCATTCGCGCTTGTAAAATATGGGGAAAAAGGAAATGAACTAATTGAGGCTTGTAAAGTTTCCAGGGGGCTTTTTTTTATATTATTGGGGAGGGGGGGGATTTTTAAGGGGGCTAGTCGGTTTTTAAATTTTCACCCGTTCGGGGATAATTATTCAAGCTTTACAACATTTAAGAATGTGTAGGTATTATGTTCCAAATTTCAAATTCCTTTTGTCAAGACCAGCAGTTCGGATGGTGCGTTTTCTCTATGTATATATATGCGCGCCGTTTTCACGTTTTGTTTAATATTATGTTTCATCCACGTTAAGCACATAGGTACTCGGCTGTTGTATAGAGCTTATGGTTTAGTATCACATATTTGCATAACCTTTTGCAGAACTTTGTTAGCCTATTATATATAATCGAAGTCTCGTTATAATTTGAATTTACAAATTTACAGTTAGCTATTCCTATTAACCAAATCTCACGATTACAATACATCAAAGCCCAAAGCCCTAATAAAAGTAGCGCCCTACGCAATTGGCTTGTACCTTTTAATCCCATTAGACGCACCTATATTTCTTCAAACCCGTTCTAGATCGATCTCCTGGGACGTTATTCCAACACCCTGCAATACATATCTGGCGAATCGAACGTTCTGACCTTCTGACCAGTGTGATAAGTGATAATCACCAAGTAATGAAAGTTATTACTTGCAAGTATTTTAGATGAAAATAATTTACAATAACTGCTATTGCAATTTGAATCCTACTGCGTAATTATTAAGTAAGTTATTGTTTAAATGTTTTTTTTTTTAAGTTTATATCTTATAATAATTAGAATTATATTCTTTTATCGTTGGCCCGCGACTTCGAATGCGTGTAATGATGATGGTTGATAAAATATCCTATACCTATCTCCGGGCCTCAAACTATCCCTACACCAAATTTCAACTCAATCGGTCGCGAAGAGGTAACCGACAGACAGACAGACGGACAGATAGAGTTACTTTCGCATTTATAATGATGTATTAGTAGGGATTGGGTTACTAAGGTTTATTATGGTCATGTATGTATGTATGTATGTATAAACTTTAATTCGGCTTTTAAAGAGCTTCATAATACGGGTAAGCAGTTCCCTTTTTGAATGTCTGATACTCGTCCCTAAGCGCTAAACTGTTAAATGGGTATCCCTTATAACGTTTATGCCATTTTCAACTTTCTCTTCATGAAAATAGAATCAATATTGCTATTTTTTGTTAAAGTGAAGAACTGGTTGTGTAGCGCGTTGACAGCACAGGTGTCATACATTTTTGAATTAGGAAGGGGATTCCCTTTCATCTGCAGCGGTAGCTCTGAAAGCCCTTCCTAAAGTTAAGCAAAGTGAACGGGTAATCAATTGAAACGGAAAGCGAACCCATTGGGCTATTCGATAAACGACTAAGTCAGTTAAAGGAAGGGGTAGACGGGTCCCTTTCATTATAACACCTAAAACAACATGGTGCATCGCAGCACATTATCGCATCGTTTCACATGTTTCAGAAAACAGTAGAATCGGACCAGGTTAACCTTGCATGCATACTATCTCTCTTTGTTCTATTCAAGTGCAAAGTTAGGTTCGACGCGGGCTCTATTTGTATGTGTCTGTCAGTGAACTGGAGGGCTAGTCAAGATGATACCAGTTGATAGGAACAGCCAATGGAAACTTTAATAATGTACGGGTTAAATAGTCACTAGACTTTGTAGCGTTTGCCAATGTACGGTTGTGATATTGGCTAGGCCCCCTGGTCTCGTGGGCATTCGCCTGCGCCGGCGCACAACAACCAGCTCACGCGTCCTGCATTTACGCAGACGCGCGCCGCTTCCGCCGCGCACCGCCAAAAGGCCGCGTGGGCGTTTAGCGTAATCGACTGACCGGCAATTACTCTTCGTCTCCGTGGCAAAATGGCCATTAATTCATGGCAAATACTGCCGTCAGACGTGTGGGGAGCCGCCGTAATGAGGCTTGGGAACGTTGCAATCGATACCAGTCGTATTTAACTCTCATTACATGTTCTATAAGATATCAAGAGTATCGCCCTGCCCTGCACACGAACTAAAATAACTATTGACGTCCGGGAATTGTGCCAAACAAAAACATTCAAGGTGTTTGAAGAGCATGACATTTATGACAATTATGACGATTTTTTATTATCTCCCATTCTAAGGTGAATCCCTTAGGCTAGGTTCACACGGCGTTAATTTTCCCCGTATGCGGCGTGTATGCGGGAAAGCCGTCTAGCCGTGTGAACGATTTTGTACATTGTCATACAAATTTTGCTGTCACTATATGGTATTCAATAAACTTCCGTATACGGTATACGGGAAAAATTAACGCTGTGTGTACCTAGCTTCAATTTACCTGGATCATACACAATTGTCAAGTTAAATCATAAACCATTAAATATAGCAACCCTTTTCAAAAGCTACCCTACTAAGGCTGTGAGGAAGACTTCGTTTCTAGCGATAAGATCGCCTGTTACTATCCTTAATTTACACTGTAATTTCCTCTATGATTTTGTTTTCTTTTGCGGTAAGTACAGTAAATAATACTTACCTACTTATTTACTTACCTTTTCCGTCACCGACTGGACTTGCGCCTGTGCTCTTAATCCGTGCTGTCGGGTGTGGGACGTTGAATGAGCATGAGCTTTCACATCACTTTTATTTACCACCCAGATGTTCAGCTTTCGTAAAAAGTAAGTATAATGGACAATTTTAAATTCATAAATTTAACGCGATTACCTGTGTAACCATACAGGTTTATTAAAAATATTTGTCCATTAAGTCGAAAGTGGTGGACCCGCGCGATATCGATTTTTACACTATTTGATGTATATTAATTATTAACCATAGCTATGCGTACGTTTGATTTTATTCCATTTTTATTTTATGATTGTAAATTAGGCGCTCAAAACAGATTATCATCCAAATGTTTAATTGGTCCTAACTTTAAAAAAATCTAACGTTAATACACATCAAATTGTCTAAGAATATTTTCCATAATGTGAATATTCAGAGAAGAAAATGGAGATTACTTTTGTACGGAGAAGCGGCCGTCCATTTTCCTCTTAAGCTCTGGTTACCTAGGATAGCGGTGCCGTTGTGGTGAACTAGCCGGTGTGGTGCCGTTATATGTACAGCTGCCGTATCCATACTAAATACTACTCCATCCATATTGAGCCGTAATACTTAGTATAGATGGAGACGGCAGCTATATGACGGCACCGCTATCCTAGGAGCTTAACAGTTCGGCAATGGTTGTTGCTGCTGTTGTTGTTTGTGGTTGTTCCGTTATACATTCTGGGAGCCTGTCCAAGATGACAATCGTGTACCTATCGACGAACGCGAAACGATAAGTTAAAATGTGTCCATACATTATTTAAGTTTAGATTGGCGTTTTCTCGGGTGAACTAGGGGGGGCAAGTTGATATCGACGGAGGCCTAGGGGGGGGGGCAGACGCTGCAGAGGGGCATACGTTGTATGTAACGTTTGAGCTCTAGGAGGGGGCAGCTGTACTTGTACCTGACCATACTTAGCTATGCCTCTCATATTCATATGGCGTTGTTCATAAACATTTGTCAAACCGTTGATAATTGTTTGCCTCTATCTGTTTGTTGGAAATGGACAAGACAGCAGCGGCCTGTAAGTGGTTGCCAAGTTTTATGAATATAGGGTTGGGGTGGTGAATGACACTGTAATGAATGAATTGGAGTACGTAAGTAATAACAAAAACAAAAATATTTATTTCCTTTAGTTTACACTGAACGAAATAAAATGTTATCGTTATCGCAAAGCCAAGCAAAACAGAGAGAGTTCAGCCAAGCTAATTCCACACAGACTTTGCAGTCGCAGAGTGTCGCAGTGCCACCATAAATATATTATATTACTTTTACTATAAACGTCAAATTACTATGAAAACATTTACACATGTACAATAGCATTGCCACACTTTGTTATGTCACTGTGGCTATAAAATGAAAACATAACGTTTATAATGGTATCGCCACACTATGTCATGTCACTCGGATTATAGACGTTAAATTAGCTACTATGAAAACATGACGTTTAAGATAGTGGCATTTGTACACTTTGTTACGTTAATTCCGGTGCAAATTCGCGGTTCCAAAAAATCGGATAAGTTCACGGATTATGTATGTATGTATACACTTTATTGTACATATACATTATTACAGGAAACAAAGGAGACTTTCTTTTTGGAAACGGAAAATTTCCATTGCTATACAAAAATATGACAAGTTTCAGAAATTTTGCAATTCAAACCACACATCAGTATTAGCTTTGACGGACATCAGAAAAACGGTGGTCAATTGAATCTGTTGGGGTCCGGTCGGTCTGGGGGTCTGTGTAGCAGCCAGTGCAGAGTCTGCGCAAGCGCATCCGTGTCGTTGCAGGGCAGCTTGTGGCACGCGCGCCCGCGCCGAGGACCACTGCAAATAAAACATTTAAATAAAATAAAACAAAATGTCCTAATTGGCACGGATGGACTCGAAATTTCACCAATGCCCCGTTCACAATTATTCCAGTGAGCATTCCAGTCCAGTGACTGGATTGTTGGTCTATTTTTTTATTCCAGTTCGCCCAATCCAGTGCTACCTGATGCTGGAATAGTGTAGAGAGAGAGCCAATCCAGTGCTGGATTAAACGTTAATTTTGGTATTGTTGATTTTGGTACTTAAGAGTCTCCATAAATTCACTAGATGATGAAAATGACTGGAATTAATGTAAACGGTACGATTCAGTCCAGCACTGGTTTCGATTACTCGACTGGAATGCTACTAGAATAGGTGTGAACGGGGCATAAGCATTTACATATATCTAAGCACGGGCCTTACGAGCACTAAGAATGGTGCTAGTTCAGTCTAACGCAACTAGTTGATAAACGAGGCAGACTTTGATAGAGAGAGATTCGGGAGAGGCTCTCTGGAAGGTGTGTCCTTGAAGCCATTTAAAATTTGTGCTTGGTTTATTGGTGATTAATGGTGGTGATGAATTTGACAATAAATAATTTACTTTTGTAAACTGAAATAGATGTCATATAAAAAGAAAAAGTGGCCAAGCTCTCCAATGGCGCAGATCGGATTCGAATCTGCGTTCGGCAGTGCGACCGGCGGCTTAAGCTTACACGGTTAAACCCTGGGCCTCCAGGCTACCCGACCACGGCGATACCCATTCCGATGTCAGATTTGTATGAAAAACGCGTTCGTGTAAGAATTTCCCGCAGACGTTCGTTGTCCGTTTTTAGGGTTCCGTACCCAAAGGGTAAAACGAGACCCTATTACTAAGACTTCACTGTCTGTCTGCCTGGTGACAGACAGACAGACGAAACAGTTGGCACAGACAGGTGTGACAGTTGAAATAATTGAGACAGTTGAAATTTTCACAGATGATCTAACTAAAACAGAAGAAAATAATGTGGGCCCCATGCAACAAATATGATTTTTTTGCCGTTTTTTTCGTAATGGTACGGAACCCTTCGTGCTGTTTTTAGGGTTCCGTAGTCAACTAGGAACCCTTATAGTTTCGCCATGTCCGTCTGTCTGGCTGTCTGTCTGTCTGTCTGTTTGTCTGTTTGTCTGTCTGTCTGTCTGTCTGTCTGTCTGTCCGAGGCTTTGCTCCGTGGTCGTTAGTGCTAGAAAGCTGAAATTTGGCATGGATATATAAATCAATAAAGCCGACAAAGTCGTACAATAAAATCTATTTTTTTTAAGGTAAGTAACTCCGTACACGTAAATTGAGGGTGAATTTGTTTAGCTGTTTTTAAGTTATCGCAAAAAGTTTCCCCTTCATAGTAAAAAGACTTACTTTAATTAGGTACTGATTATGCAAATTTGCCTATTTGTTTAACTCGGGTGAAAGGTACCGTTTCATCCCTTGGTTAACAATTTACTATACTTTAAGCTCCAGTTTAGCTTATTGTGACGGAAGAGTAACTACGGAACCCTACACTGAGCGTGGCCCGACATGCTCTTGGCCGGTTTTTTATTTGTGTGGTAACTAGTGAAGTAATAAAAGTGTGTTAATACCTCTGTTGGCTGTGGTAGTTCTTTTCTGAATGCAGCTCACAAAGCAGCCGTCTTCGACACGGCTCGCTGATTGCTGGTAGGGGGGTGGTTGCTGGTGGGTGGAAGGGGTCCAGCACCTCGTCCGAGCGGCGGAACAGTCGTGGAGGCAGGCTGCAACAAGTGACAAGTTACTGTCAAAAAATTGCCGGCACACTTATTGCTGACTGTATAATCTTATTTGAATGTCTATCGGGGATTTCTCGAGACCTTTGTAAAGAGCCTAAAGTCCGACTTCATCATCCCGGTCCCGTTTTTGTCAAAACTCAGTTCTAATCATGGGATCCATGAGGAATCGAGGGAACTCTTCAAATGTGAAAGGGATACATATGGTGATTTTTGTATTTTCTTTAACAAATCAAGCGTTTACATTTAAAAAAGTGACACTTGATGAATTGGAACTGCTGATGATGATCAGAATGGAACTCTTCAACGACGCATAGTACACGTTTGGTGATTTGTCCTCTTCGCTGTGCTTGTTAAGCAAATTAGATTTTCAAGACAAATTTTTGTCAAGTTCGAGTTCTGATGGGGTCCATGAGGAATCGAGGGAACTCCTCAAATGTTAAAGGCATATATATATAGTGATCTTAGTATTTTCATCAACAAATCAAGTATTTACATTTGTAGAACTGACATTTGATGAAGTGGAACTGCTGATGATGAAGATGCTGCGACGATGGTTGAAGAGTTCCGATATTGCGGGTATCTTACCAGTCAACCATAGGGCAAACCTGAAATGTGTCAAGGTGGGTGCAGTGACAAAAAGAAACATGTTGCCTCCTTTTCTACATAATTAGGCGTAGGACGTTGTCTTTTTAATTTCATTGTATGAAATCCAAAATCAACATTAATCGTTCTTTCACCGGTCTCACTCATTGAAGTCGGTTTTTTTTTTCTTAAAAATTATTAATAAACTGTTTGAGAGTGGTAGATAGTTTGATAGGTACTTTAGACGCGTAGTATGACCTGCTACTTTTGATGCTGGCAGTACAGCCGTAGATATAAGTCCTGCATCCGGCTTTCTCGTTGTGCAATGTGCGCGTGCGCCGCCGTCGGCCCGCTCAAACAGGATATCCTCCGTGCGCTCAGCCTTCAAGATATTTCACTATAATACTACTATTCATATTACAATATTGTTCTAAACTCTTTCCTCAATATTCTAACTTATGCTCTGCGAGTAGACCTCAAGCGCTCTTTTGGATGTCAGTAAATAGTTATTTTCACCTCAGCAACTCGAACAAGCCTACTTTCGTCACTCCAGGGAGTGAGACAAAGAAGCTTTTTAATTTAGTGAAGGCCATGAATACAGGATTGAAAACTTTACTGAATCTAATTTTTTTTAAACCTTTTATATGTTCTCACTACGGGGATGAAAAGTTAATTGTATGTGTCACACGAGAGCATAGTTATTTTACATCTCGTGTTTTTGAGTCCCTCGCTACGCTCAAGATTCTAATTTAGAATCACTCGCTTCGCTCGTGACTCAATTATACAATCTTTCGCTTACTCGGGACTCAAAATCAACACTCGCAAGAAAAACTAACTTTCCTCTCTTGTTGCACAAATAACTATTGTTTTACAAGGGGGCAAAGTTGTTGTTTAAACCGTTCGTGCTAATATTGATACCTGAGCAAGTGAAAGATCCCAAAATTGAACCACGAGCGTAGCGAGTGGTTTGAAAAGTGGAATCTTGAGCGTTGCGAACATTCAAAGTTCATAATTTTACAAGGGTTAAAGAAATTTTGCCACCGAGTGAAACAGAAAAATTTTCACCACACCAACAGCAACACAAGAAAAATACTAACTGTAACATATACGATTACCACGAACACGAACTATATACGATTACCATCTTGGCGAGGCCCCCTGGTTGGCTGCAAATGCGTTGCCGATGACTTTAAGATGGGAGGGTGCTCTCTTCGTGAAGGTTTGAGGCTACCTTCACTTTTAAGATAAAGCTCATGAATAAACAATCAGATAATATCAAAGCAATGAACCACAGCACACCACAACCACAAATATGCCACATAGGCCATTTGATGGTATGAGGGGTTTGACAAAATACAAAATAATGACACTAGCGTTTAAACCTTTAACCTTTTCAGTGCGGATATATGCTCGTATTAGTCTACGTGACAGCGCGCTAATGAAAGAGACAGCTCTTTAAACCGCGTGGCGTTAAAAGGTGACACTTCTTTGATCACATGCCATCCATAATACGACTACAATTTGTTATGATATGAACAAATCACATAACTTAACGCCGAAAAAATATCTTTCACACTTTTTAGGGCAAAGGTTTCAAAAAAGACCACCTATAAGGCTATATCATCATCTATTTTTGTATTGTTTACGTTTACAGAATTTTTAGGACGTATTCATTGACGATGAGGCTTGAACTGAGGATTTATTTCAGTTTTGCCCGTTAAAGGGTTATATTATTATTACTTTACTTAAATCGTGTACCTAATCGATTTTTTCTCAAATTTAAAATAGTAGAAGTTTTTTGCCTTCATTATGTGCTAAGTAGGTAAGGGATATCGTAAGCGTAACTAATGCAATATATAATGTAATTATTCCAAATATTTTAACTTTCTTTACAAAAAAAAAACAGAAAAACAATAACGGACTGACAGACACAGACACGGCAAGCTGATTACCGATTACAAATACTTGAACTATTTCGTTTTATAACTAAAAAAACTGCGTATTAGTTAACTAAGTATTTAGTTTTTTTTGCCGTACTGATATCGGATACACTTTTTCGTCGGACTTAGAGCGTTTTCCCTCATTATCCGATCCGACATCGGATGTCGGATGTGCCATGGAGAAAAAATCGTTAGACAATACCCTATGGCATAAAGACATTTTATTTTTGTATTAACGCTTTATTTTAATAATAATAACCGAATAAAATTGAAAAATAAATATATAAAAAAGGCACATTTTAAATTATACTTCTTTGTGGTCTCTGGTGGGGTATCTGATATCCGATATCGAATCGGACAGTGTGAAACCGCTCTAAGCTGGCGCGGTGGCGTGAGGATTAACAATTAAAGAATCGCATCGCGATCGCGAGTGAATGGACAATCAAAATTGCTCGCAAAAGAACTGTTTACGTAAAATGTTGTCTTATACGACTTTTAATCCCCGACTGCGAAAAGACCGATCAAAAGGACTGTTAGTGTGTGTAGAAGGTTGTCCGCTACGACGTTTGGACGTGGAGAGTGGACGCGGATGTAGATGCGCACGCGATGGTATGGTTGCGTTTGCGTTTGTGTCATGCCGCCAGTGTCATTATGCGTCACGTTTTGGTCACGAGCGTTACGTAAAGTTGGTAAGCAAGGGGTTCGAGTTGTGTGAGAAAATAATATATTGTCAATTATGATGAGTACTAAATGACTTAAAGATAAGATAATGAAATTGATTAAAGAGGATTTGTAATGTTGTGACGCCCACTTTGGCTTTTTGCCGTGGGATCAACCTTCATTGGCATTTACCCTCCCACGGCTTACACGTAGGTACGTACCGCTTAGGCTTACAGATGTGCAAGTTGCGGAAAGTTTCAAAAAAGGTAAATAAGTTCTCGGAAAATACAGGAAAATTTCACAAGAAATTAAAATAAACTTTCATTTTGGAAACGGAAAATTTCGATTCCATACATATGAGAAGTTTCCGAAATTTTTCAACGTGCAGTATTGCGTTATTTTGGAAACTTTCCGGTAATCTAGTGCTAACCACCAATTATCTGTTAACCTGTTGCTACCGGTGGGAACCTATAATTGGCTCTTTGTTATCTATATATATAACTATTGTACAATTTATAGCTGTTGGTTCTCCGAACAATAAATAAATAAATAAATAAATAAATAAATAATACTTATAGGTACTACAGCATCTCAATATGTGCATCTACAGATTGACGAACGAGTGCAGGATTTGCTCGGTGCATGCAGAGGGAGCTGCGTACTGAATGTTCTGATGTTGAACTAAAGATTACTGCCATACTGGACGCGGCGAGACAAATTTGTTCATATAAAAACAATTTTTGGAGTGTGCGGGATTAACCTTTCACATGTGTGTGGTGGACTCGTGGGTTCAAGCCTCGGTTGTGCTTCACAGACCAGAAAAAAACTTTCGGCCCGGATGCCATGCCACTGGTCAATGCTAAAAGCCCACTAGCTTGAGGCCTGACCTTCGACCCGAGGAACTGCCGGTCGCAGGCAGCAGCAACGATGATGGCATTAGACAATTTGTGGGCGCCACCGGCACCGACCCAGTGATGGATTTAGAAGATGGTCAACTATTTATACAAAAGCTCAGTCGATAAGACTTACGGTTCAATGCCAGAAACTCCCGGACCCATTGGCCTAATTCCTGGCCCCATTCCCGGCCCGTGCCCCGGTCCGAGTCCCGGCCCGCCGGGGCCGGTGCTGTGTATGGTGACGACGTTAGGAGTGAGGGCGGAGATGATGAGCCCCACGGGGATGAATGCCGTCAGGAGATGCAGGAGACTCTTCCACGGATTTGCACTGAAAAAAAAGACAGGATATTTTTTTTTACTTTTAGTCAGGTAACAAGGTCCACATTACATATACCTTAATTTAAACATTTCATAAACTATTATTCTGGCGACAGAACGGCGTGGCTCCACAAATCGGTCAAGACTGAATTTCCCTAAAATCTGAGGGCTTACCGCCATCCATCGAAATATCGAAAATCTCTTTAGGCAGCTTGTTATTCGAGTATCAGTGGGTCAGATAACGATTTTTCGATGCTGGCGGTGGGCGCTCAGGAATTCTCATCTTATCTCCGTAAACAATATTTAATTATTTATTAAGGTATCATCAATTTGAACCATTTTTTATAATGTAAGTATTTCAAAGTCAAAACATATATAAATAAGTAAAGGATAAAGCTTTACGCAGCTAGTTACAATAAATCGTCCAAAATCTAGATAATTATCTAGGTCCCATTAGCACACAAGGTACCTAAAACCACAAAAAATAAATCACTTGATACAAAAGGTCCGCCATATTCAGAAGACAAATTCCATTCCCATCATTCAAGAGGGCGAGTCAAGTGGATGGTTAGATAATGCATACCATCGTCCACAATGTTGACCAACAATAAACCTTATTCCAAATACATAAGGTCTACCTATAGTCAGTCAAGAAAGTTTCTATTAGTACATAGGTCACGGTTATTTATGCACGCCTAAAATGGCTACTTGTCCAACATGACGGTAAGCTTATTACATTATTCATCGGCATTTATTACATCCGTCTATTAGGCAATGAAACTTTGAATTGTTTTATGTACCCATTACGATTACAAGCGGGATTGAGTCGCTTTAACTACTTCATCTACTTTCTTTAGTCTCTTGGCATTTAAAATAATATTAGATTCCGCTCTTACTGTGTAACTGGGAGTATATCTTGCTATTAGATTTCGTAGTTTATTGCAATACAACGAATTAGTTGTAATATAAAGCAATGATCAGAAAAAAAAAAAAAAGCGCTGGTGGCCTAGCGGTAAGAGCGTGCGACTTGCAATCCGGAGGTGGCGGGTTCAAACCCTGGCTCGTACCAATGAGTTTTTCGGAACTTACGTACGAAATATCATTTGATATTTACCAGTCGCTTTTCGGTGAAGGAAAACATCGTGAGGAAACCGGACTAATCCCAACAAGGCCTAGTTTACCCCTCTGGGTTGGAAGGTCAGATGGCAGTCGCTTTCGTAAAAACTAGTGCCTACGCCAAATCTTGGGATTAGTTGTCAAGCGGACCCCAGGCTCCCATGAGCCGTGGCAAAATGCCGGGACAACGCGAGGAAGAAGAAGAGAAGATAAAGCGATGATCAGAATATAAGTAGTTTCATTTTATTCAAGTTTGCTATTGTTATATTTATGTGGATAATTAATAAGAAGTACAAAGGAAATGTCCAATGTAAAGTAAACCCTAAATGGCTCAACAATTAAAGTATAATAAGCGTTTCCCATACTATACCGACATATAAACTAAAATAAATACTTTAATAAACTTTGAATTTACATAAATAAAGTGATGACTGATGACGCAATTACGAAAGCTCTTGACAGTCATGATCTATACATAATATCTCCGACCTTTCTTGCAATACAGCATCCTTAGACACCTGTGGCATGCAGCTGTTTTCTGAACTAGACGTTCGGTGCCGTCCGTAAATACCGGAACAGTGAATAATAACAGGTTAACAACACACTGAATAGAAAAGGGTCTCTATCTCGGACACACCTTACGGACGCTGCGGTAGACTGGCTGGTGCCATGTCCGACATGATTGGAAAATGGCCCAGAGGCCCACGGCACGGACTACGACAGATTGGCTGGAGCCCGCTCTGACATACCGGACAACAGAATAACTATAATATCATACTGATAGAAAAATACATAGTACCCGCGGAACACTCGTAATGTTTGTTCCATAAGAATGGGACAACACAAAGCATATTAATATCTGAAAGATACTGACTAGAAAAGAAACGTCTCCTACATCAGGTACACCTTCCGGATGCTACGAGTTACGACAGACCAGGGCAGTGCCTTGGCCAACAATATCGGAACAATTAATAGTAGCTGATTGGAAATGAAGGGCAATCTCAGACACATCCGCGGTAAAATGCGTGTCTCATCCGGACTACGACAGACTGGGTGGAACCACGTCCGGCATACCGGAACAATGATTCATTAACATCTCGTCGGAAAAAGGAGGGCCTGTATTACGTTAATGAAAGAGAAAGTGATTTAAGGAACCTACGTTTCTCAAAAATTGCTTACAATAAATAAACGTGCGTATTTAAATATTACAAGCGGTGGTGGCCAAGTGGATATGACGTTCGATTTTCAATCCGGAGGTCGCGGGTTCAAATCCTGGCTCGTACCAATGAGTTTTTCGGAACTTATGTACGAAATATCATTTGATATTTACCACCAGCTTTTCGGTGAAGGAAACATCGTGAGGAAACCTGCATACATCTGCGAAGAAATTCAAAGGTGTATGTGAAGTCCCCAATCCGCATTGGGCTAGCGTGGGGACTATAGCCCCAGCCCTCTCGTGCATGAGAGGAGGCCTGTGCCCAGCAGTGGGACGTATATAGGCTGAATTATTATTATTATTTATTTTCAAGATTTCTCTTTCTCAGCCTAAGCTGGTAATTATAGTATCATCTACGGGCCAGAGCCAAGTAGATGAAACGTCGGATCAGGTTCAATTAATTCTTTCATCTTCTTGCAGAAACCTTCGTACGATTCTGCAAGTATTTAGTATAGCTGCTTTCTGTAACTGTATATAAGTATTTGGTTTCAGGTCAATAAGTTTCAGACTGTGGTGGAGGTATTTAGGGATGATACCAGTGGTTGACAGAACTATAGGGACAATATATACTTTTTCCTGATGCCAGATCCTGATAATTTCATCTTTAAGGTCAGTATATTTTTGTACTTTTTCAGTAATAGTTTTATGTAGGTTGTGGGTGTTGGGGACAGCGATATCTATAAGGTAAGTGATTTTATGTATTTTGTCAGTCAAGGTTATGTCCGGTCTGTTATAGTGAGTCGTTCTATCGGTGAGTATGGCGCGGTCAAAGTACATTTTGTGGGTTTCGTTTTCCAGAATAGAGCTAGGGCTATATTTATAGTAGGGTGTGTTATTATGTGGTTTAAGATTATGTTTCAGAGCTAGTTTTTGATGTACGATATTTGCTACCTGATTGTGTCGATGGGTGTAGTCTGTTTGTGTAAGATTAGAGCATGCTCCGGTGATATGCTGAATTGTTTCTGGATGGCTGTGACATTTTCTGCATCTATCATCAGAGAGTTGAGGGTCTTTGATTATATATTTTCTGTAATTTCTTGTATTTATGATTTGATCTTGGATGGCAATTATGAAACCCTCTGTTTCAGGGAACAAATATCCGAGTTTTAGGAACTTATTTGAAGCTACCGAATCTATGTGTGACTGTGATAGGTGCTGGGGGTGCCTCCCGTGCAAAACTTTTTTCTTCCACTGTTCTAATCTTAAGGCATCCGGGTTAATTTCAGTAGTCGGTGTTTCCTGCTCTATCAAATTCAGAGGAGTGTAGTTTGCATCATTGCATACTACTGCTTTATGTATGTCACTGCTGTTGGCTTTATGGAAGAAAAATGTTTTGAGGTTACTTACTTGTCTTGCCCATAATGCGTTTATGTCTATTAATCCTCGACCTCCATTTTCTCTTTTTAGACACATTCGTTCTATTGCAGATTTGGGGTGATGGTTATTATGTTTTGTAAATATTGTCCTTGTGGCAATTTCAATTTGTCGGATATTGGTCTTGGTCCATTTAATAATTCCAAATGAGAAAACTAGAATTGGAAATGCATAACTGTTTATTGCTTTTATCAGGTGCCTTGCTGTGAGTTGACTTCTGCATATAGTATTGACCCTTTTTTTGTATTCTTCTTATTATTATTTAAATATTTAGGTTAGGTACCTTAAATAGTAGAAAGACAACGATAACTCTTGTAAGCTAAACATCGCTTTGTCAACTGACACTGCCAGGTATATTTAAGACACTAAGTACACGTGCCCTATTCATCCTCCGTCTAAATAAAATGACCATATCTGAAAATATCTCTACGTTAGGAAAATTTTACAAGGGACAAAGGAAGTTTTCTGAATATGAAACCTTTTCAAACATTTTCCCCGTGGAAATCTTTACAATTATGATATTTTCTGTCGGCACATCAATATTCCCAAATGACAATGAGTTACTTTGTATTTAACTCACCGTTTTTTAACTAAATTCTCCTTCTCATCGTGAAACGTCAGCCCGAAGTCTTCATCATCATCAATGCTCGGCTTGTCCTTAAATGCGTCCGGTTTCTTGTACAGGCCGCCTGCTGGAACCTGCACAGTACATTTATAGTCAAAATCATACGGTCCACCTCAAACAAATCTGTCACCCAATTTCCGTCCATTTCTAACTGAGGGTGTTCACAGTAGTAAAATATTATATATAATCAAAGCTTTAATACGCGCACAGGATAATTAATAGACTTCATTACATGTTTTTTCGACTACTAACTATAGTCTTTGCTTTACTTCAAAAAATTTGAACAGTCCAGATGTTGGCTTCAGGCGCTTCTAATTTAACTACGAAATTCGTAAAAGTATAGCATAAAGTGCGTAATTTGTAGCAAACGCTCGCGGCGCATTTACTGGAACTGGACATCTTAACAATTCCTAAACGACCCTAGATTGATACATATTTAGTGGTTGTCTTTGGACCTATTGTTACCTGCGCGGGTATGGGAACTGTAGGCCTCGACTCCAGTTCTTTCGGCCGCCATCTTGGCTTAGCCCTCGTCAAGATAGCGTCCTCGAACTTGTAGGGGAACCTCTCCAGCGGCGGCTTGGCTTTGATGGATTTGAAGGCGTCTTTATGTGAGCTGTAAATTTGAATACAGTCTAAAAATCAGTATTAACCTAACCTTTTGAACGCCAAGAACACCGAAAGGCGTTGTAACTAGTCGTGCCTACAGCGCCGTGAGTGCATATAAGTTTTATGGTGTATGCTGTCAAAGTAACCTTCACACTTTCAAGTAAGGTTTACATTAGGTCGCTAGCGCCCAATATGACCTTGGTGACTTTTTGTTTATGACGTGAATGGTGTACAGTGAGCAGTAGCAAATAGAACAACACGCATAAAGTATCTGCTATGCTCGAATATTTTGACAAATATATATATTCGTTACATTTGGTTAAGTTTTGGAGGAGGAAATAGTCGAGTACGAAACATCGTTTTTTTGAGATTTTTACGCAGGATTTTTCACCTAACCTGGCGTTGTCCTTATCGCAGTAGTTTTAGGAGCCGCTTCTGTTAGCGAGACGAATATATTCACCTAAAATATTTAAATCTCAGCCTCCTTATCCTCTTAAATTCAAAAGCTTTTACAATAATGTCTCCTACGGATAAATGCTTTCTCGAATTAAAATAATAAACAATTGTGTTGAGCATTTCAGGCTTTCACCTGATCAATATTTGGTGTCAACTGTTATGTCGCTAATTACTAAAACTTATAATCATAATCATAATCATAATACTTTATTGCGACCATGGTAATATAGATGTTACACAATATTATAAATAGTTTCACATGGGCACTTACCCGATAAAAGCAGAAGGCGGCTTCTTCAGCGGCGAAAACCCGTCAACCGTCGGCTTCGTCGGCAGCGGAACAATTCCAAAATCATCTTCATCAAAGAAATCCTGGAAGTGGACACTTGGTTTGAATTCCTTACTGTCATTCGCTGGCTTTTCTATTACTGGTTCTTCCTTCGACTCTGTCTTGTTGCTGTCATTGTTTAGTGTTTCAGCTAGAGAAGTGGCTGTCTTGACAGAGTCGGTTTGGTTGGCATGGTCGCTGGTGTTTCTGGAGACGGGGTAGAGAGTGGTGACGTTGTCGGGTTCCTCCTGAGTTTCTGTGACGCCGTAGCATGATATACTAGAGAGCAGCACCGTCCATATTATTAACTGGAACAATAAAATTGTCATCATTTTGGCAGTATGCTTACTTAAATTAATGTTTAATTTCATCGATAGTTAATTTCATAGTAAATTAGCGGAGATCATAATAAAAGTACAGTACGTGTGTAAACACAATTTTGCCCCTTTTGCCGCCCTTTATACCTTCTTATTGTTAGTATTTTTCAACAACCTTGGGTACGGTGATAGCCGTCATCTCAATACTTAATTTCGTTTTAAGGTTATTACTTAGTTGTATCGAGATGACAGCGGTCCCCGAACTCAAGCTATGTAAAAAAACTATAGTTAAGGATAGTAGCGACGCCCCTTCCGTAGCTAATTGCTGGCCGAGAGTTGCGCGCACTGTACTGATTTGGGTGAAAGTGGTTGCATCACAGCACAGCGCGTGCGCGGCGTGAGCCCACTGTGGGACCCGACACGATATAAACTTTTTTATTACACGATATTACCTTTGGAACAAATCAAATTATTTTAACAAAATATTTTGTTTTGTTTCTAAGTAGTCACATTACTAACTATATATAAATTATAAACTGATAGATGTCATATATTAAATAAAAAGTGACGGAGCCCTGCAGTGGCCAAGGCCAGATTTAAACCTGCGTCTTTAGCTAACCGAGCTAACGCCATGAACCCCTAGGCCACCCCGTCATAACGGTACCGGTCCTAATTTATCGACTATATGCCATTTTAGTATAGTAAGATTAGGCGTCTTTGACCAACTCTAAGGGCGAGCAAACATGCTTGCACCTTCTATACGAATTCCTTACGGAATTACGATATAGCGGGGGAGATTGGTGCTGCCATCTATACGTAACTTTAGGACAAAATCAAATAATTTAAATCAACCAATAAAATCCATTTATTTTGATAAGAGATGAACTTTCTTAGTTCAAAATTACATGGAGTCTGTGAGAATGTTAGATAACTTTGTTTTTTTTTTGGGACACAACATTTGGGTTCATCGATAAATTGTATATACAGATGTCAATCACAATGAAAAAATCAACAATGATCAACTCTGGTCAACGTGGGACTCGAACCCACATCTTAGGATTGCCGGTCCAACGCGTTACCAATTGCGCCAGCTGACCATCCGTCATTCACCGCGAATTTAACCATTGGAACTGTGCCAACATTACTAGCGACATCTGCACTTTAAATTTTACAACCTTAACCAACTCCAACCAAGTGACAACACATAGTTTTAGTGAGTTGAAGGGCCAGTACGTTCATGGGATTGGGATAGATTGAGATACGTAACACTATATATAAGATGTGTAGAAATAAGTTTGAAATTGTGTCCCCTTTTTTTTTTTTAGGAAACAAACACTTACATATTAATATATATAAGCTTAAGTGATAACAAACAGACCTTTAGTTTTCCATTGAAAATAAAAGAATACATAGTAAATTACAGATCGAAACAGGGAAGGTGTTAGGCATCTTCTTGTCTGTCACGCGTACAGGGACTTCAAAACATCGGTAGGTAATTAATAAATGCATGATATAGTAGAGAAACCAATAAATTTTTACCAATAAATTATGTCTATGTCTATAAACCTTACTGTTTTAGGCGATGCATCAATTACATCCCTAACACCCCACACACTCTCAACCTCTTAGAGGATGAATTCCGGGATAAAAACTATCCTATGTTAGGACATACCACACATACATAGGGGTAGGCCCCGGGATTAGGTAGGTAGGTTTAGTTGAAATTTGTGAACTATTAGTTGACAAGTTTAAACTAAATCGGTACAGCGGTTTAAGCGTGAAGAGGTAATATACAAACAGACATACATTTCTAATATTAAGTAAGTAAATATTCTTTATTGCACCAGCAATTATACATTTTACATACGTGTAAAACTTCAAATAAATTTTAAAGGAAAATAGAACCAGGTAACAACAGGCGATCTTATCGCTAAAAAGCGATCTCTTCCAGACAACCTTTAGGTAGCAGGAAATTTAGAACTCATACAAACATTACTAGAGATATTTGTTTTTATTTTGATGAAGCAATGGAAACAAAGACAGTGCTTAAGGTTATCGGAACTGAACCGATCGTGGCAACTCTCGTGCATTCTTCCCTGGTTTTTGGACCGGTGTCGACATGTCTGCCGCCAGGCCACCACCAGATACCAGTGCAATTATGACAGGTGTCTTATTGTGAACTTGTTTAAAGGAAAGCGCATACTTATGTGACTTGTTGGTTTGTAAGTCTGTTATTTACGTCGCGGCAGATTAATAAAAAAAGGTATTTAAACTGCGAGAAACACTGTTTCTTTCTTGAACTATAGTAACAGTACCAGTACCATAGAGGTATTTACTATAAAAGAGTACCTACGGATCGATTTTAGTTTTTTTTGAAACCCAGTTAGAAGTGGGACGTGGCTTGGTTAAGCAATAAAATAAATAGCAATGCTAATTTGGTTGTCAATAGATAGATAATATTTATTTCTCATTGAAAATATACATGTAATTTTTCCATAAAAAGAGCAGAAATTCACAAAAAGATCGTCAATTGTATACAAAAAAAAATATAGTTACAATAGTTGCAACATCAAAATAATACATAAGTAGTTTAAAATTTAAAGAGGTTTTAGTTAATAATCAAAAACTAACGGTTTGAAAAGTAAACCCTAAATGGCTCGACAATTAAAGTCCGTGACTGTACACGACGTCTAAGAATGAAACAATCGTTTATAGAGAACGCTGACAAAAACTTAAACTGTTTAAAAATTTGACGTCATATTTCGTCGCATGTCATCCTGATACATCCTTTTTCTCGGCTACACCCCGAAAAGTGTGAGTAGTAGGTAACTCTTGATTTTTCGAAAGGATATATAGAACAAGCAAATGCTCCAATGTTAAAATAGACAAGTTTTACTACAGACGCATTTCCGACATTCAAACCCTCTTTAATTTGTTTGCAAAATTGGCCTCTTCCTAAGACCCGGTTCCAAAGATTCAAACTCCAAAAAAAAAATGGACACAAATTAATGTAGCTTATACCTAGTTTTTAACTTTATACAGTACATATGGGGCTACTTTATAGCACTAGTGCGAGAAGTAGCATATTACGTTACTGTGTCGAACATTTAAAGGGCCATATGTACTGTAAAACGTTGTACGATACATGTGCGAATAGGTAATTCGCAACTCGTGTCGATTTAAAACACTCCCTTCGGTCGTGTTTTAATTTATCGCCACTCGTTTCGAATTTCCTATTTTTCGCACTTGTATCGTAATGTACTATTCTCTATCTGCCTCATTTTAATGAATCATCCTGCAGAATATAACTTTGTCTGAAGCTTCACGCTATAATCGAAGCCACCTGTTACCTCACCTCCATAATTATTTCACCGAAACTTTCCACAAACGATCGTTTCGATGAAAATGATGAGTAATGATAACGGCGGCGATCCCAATGATGAGGCGTGATATCGGAGTGAGAGCGGCACGAGCCGTGAGAACGCTGCCGTGGTGAAACGAGAACCAAATAGTTGCTAAATTGTTTAAAACTTACTAATACTATGTAATTACATAGGTACGTGGGTGTCGTAGGTAAGATTTTATTTTATTTTGTATTTTCGTTAAGTTTTGTGCAGTCGGTGGTGGTGTATGGCTACTTTATGAATGAATTCCATTCCTTATGTGTCTATGCAGTTCTGCAGCTTGCTGTACACACTAACCTTGGCTTGTGCTGTAACTGAACTGTTATTATATTTGATCTTTGTTATATTTAATTTTTTATAAGTGAGATATACAACGTGTCCCAAAACTCAACGATAAGCTGGCACCAGAGGATGGAGCTGCTTATGATTAGTCGAGAAAAAATAAGGAAAAAAATATATCTCAATTATTTTAGAAATTACAGAAAAAAAATGAAATTCATTGAAAATCGACATCCCTAATGGTATTTTTAACGACCATGTCTACAAATATTCAAATATTACTGTTTTTTATTTTGTTTTTGGAAACTTCAGTAGCCCTGCTATCTAACACAGTTCTTAAAAATACCAAAATACATGTAGTTTTTACACAAAAAATAATCAAAATTCATTTTGTCCCTACAATTTTGAAAGATTGTTTCTTACAGTCCACTTTCAATCATCATGGTGTAAAAAAATAGTATCGACACCACTATGGCAATTATTTTCAAAAGTTGACGCAACTAACCAAGATTCCAAAATGGTATAATACTTTGGGAAACCTAGTCACAACAAAAAACAACGAATTTTTAAACAAGAACCGACATTTTTAAATGTTGATATTAATCACTTTTGAAAAGGGTTGTTGTTGCAAGTTTTAAAATTTCAATGGAAAATGTGGGTAGTTAATACAATTTTCAAGTCAGTACACTCTGATCCTTTGTTCGCTGTGCACCGTTCCGTATTAATTGATGTCACTATACCCGTGCAGTGCGAGAATACTTAAACCAAGAGTATCCAGGGCGTTGGATCGGGCGACTTGGTCCTATCTTGTGGCCACCCCGTTCGCCCGACCTGAACCCCCTGGACTTCTTCTACTGGGGCTGTCTTAAAGACAAAATCTACTCAAAACCCATAGCAACATTGGACGAGCTTCGCCAAAAAATCACACAAGCTGCGGATCATATCAATGGTAGAAGATATGCACGACGGATAAAACGATCATTTCTAAGGCGATGTCATGTCTGTATTAATGCCGGTGGCAGGCAATTTGAACATTTACTGTAGTATTAATAATGTAGTAAATGAATTTAAAAAAAGGAAAAAAAAATGTACCATTTCTTTGCATTTATTCAACATTTTTCAAAAACAAAAATCCTTTTTTGGGTACAGTAAAAGTGATTACCGCCAACATTAAATAATGTCGATTCTTGTTTAAAAATTCGTTGTTTTTTTTTGTGACTAGGTTTCCTAAAGTATTATACCATTTTGGAATCTTGGTTAGTTGCGTCAACTTTTGAAAATAATTGCCATAGTGGTGTCGATACTATTTTTTTACACCATGATGATTGAAAGTGGACTGTAAGAAAAAATCTTTCAAAATTGTAGGGACAAAATGAATTTTGATTATTTTTTGTGTAAAAACTACATGTATTATGGTATTTTTAAGAACTGTGTTAGATAGCAGGGCTACTTAAGTTTCCAAAAACAAAAAAAAAACAGTAATATTTGAATATTTGTGACATGGTCGTTAAAAATACCATTAGGGATGTCGATTTTCGATGAATTTCATTTTTTTTTCTGTAATTTCTAAAATAATTGAGATATATTTTTTTCCTTATTTTTTCTCGACTAATCATAAGCAGCTCCATCCTCTGGTGCCGGCTTATCGTTGAGTTTTGGGACACGTTGTATACCTGTGATTGATACCTGTAATTGGCTCTGTATTTCTATTGTATCTTATAGAAATGTTTAAAGCTGTTGGTTTTCCATGTATGTAATAAAAATAAAATAAAATAAAGCACAAGCATCGTCACAAGCTTGTTGTAAATTAACACTAAACAACTAATTTATCCCGCAACAGGCTTCGTCAAAAACATCTATAAACTAACGGCCATCCTCCCCACCCGCTGTATGGCGATGGAAACCTGTTTGACCAGCGAAGACCCAGAGCGGGGATCACTACCCTTCTTTCGTAAACGCCTGCCCAACTTCCTAAAAAACTCCAGAGCCTCATTACCCCAGTGTGGCCAGGGTCCAGTAGTCTCCGCGGCGACTGGTACACAATACTAATTCCTCGGATCACTTCCAAGGAGGAGTGCTTGGCGTGTTTGAGCCTTAAAGTACGTAAAGTTGCACTACGTTTTTTTAAATTATCAAAATAAAAATAATTAAATTAATTTATTTTCGTGATTTCTACTCATGCAACCATTACCCGGAGAGTAATGAGTATAGTTTTATTATTAGTCGAAGTATTTATGTAGTATTGGTCGACGAGTAGAAAAATATAGTTACAGCTTTATATAATGTTTATATCCAGAGAGGAAAATGGGTTTGTGTAACCCATTTTCTACGTTTGTATGAAAAAGCGGTCGCGTCTTTACTCTTAGGCGTTATAACGCGAATTTATATCAAACGAGATGCAAGTATGATAGTAACGAAAAGTATAAGTTGCCCTATCATTCTAACATAGAGCTGCGGCCCCCATGTTATTATGGTGTAACCTCTCTAATGCTCGCATTATACAATATTTTCTTCTACTCTTCGAATGTATGAATTGAATTCTTGATGAATGAATGACTGGTTGAGTTAACCAAACTATAATTGCGTACCTTTCATGTATGGGCTCCACCTCAACTATAAGATTTACTTCGATACGCTGTAGTCAACTATTAAAAAAATTGACCAATCAGTTGCCGCCGCGCTCCCATAGAAAAGACTGAAGGGGCGCGGGGCGCGGGGTGGCGCGGAGTCGCGCGTTTATGTCTACATTCTTGTCTACTGAGATACTTACCCAGTTTCATTAATTATTTAGGGTTTATAGTAAAAAAAGTATTATTTTAGATTACTCGTAGAAAAAGTATTGTATACAATAATGGTATAATCTCGTATCATACTTAGGCAACTCAGCAAGCTTCGTTGCCTAAACACGCTACTCGACTGAAAAGCTCTCTACTACCTATATCACTATTGTATAAAATATTATTTTAATTCACTCATAATGAACTATTAAAATATGAATACGTAAGTAAAAGTAGTGTCAACTCTAACATGATAATAATTATGTAACAGAACGAATTGATACAGCACTAGGGATTGCAAACCGGATTGATTTTCAATCCGGCCGGATCCGGCCGGATTTTGGCCCTGATCCGGCCGGATCCGGCCGGACCGGATCCGGATTTGTATAGGAATATTCAAGTTAATTAAATAATATATTTTTATAGTTTTTTGCGTAATTCGTATTCATAAATCTATAATTTGAAGTTAATAAATAACTTCTTAACAATAAAATAGAACTGAGTAGTAAAAAGTGTTACAATGTGAATATATTATATCTTTAAAAATAAAATTTGAAGTCGGTTTTTTATTATATTTAACTATTTGCAAGTGCTCAAATTTCCGTTTACAATTATAAATTTGATTAGTTTCTAAAGCCTGGTGATGGGATGTGGGCCATGTGGGGTGGGAAATGAAACTTCTTGAAAGGACAAGTTTTCGTAACTGTTCTCTGATTGAATTCTTTGTAACGTTGACATCCATTCTAGTAACAAAAGAAGATATTTTACTTTTAATGCGCTCCAATATTACTTAGTTCTAATTTTTTGTCCGAGAAAGTAGTAAACTGTATGATTTAAAATAATAATAATTTACAGAAAAGTATATTGGTCAAATTATAGGGAATGAAACGCGATACGACGATCTCAGGTGAAAAATTATAGAGTGTAGGATTAAAAACCATCGCGGAAAGGGACTTCCTACGAAAAGTTACATGGATCAAATAAAGAATTGGCTAGACGTAGAGTAGCACGTACAAGGAGATGAAGGAAACTGCATAAGATTGGATGAAATTGTAATGACAAAAGATAATCTTTTTAAACATTAACCTTCTCTTTAGCATAAATTAAAAATGCCTTCCATGGCATCTCCATCCTTTAATTTTTCCTTCTATTACAGTATTTATGTAATCGTCATATCGTGCCACCAATATGAAAGAAGAAGAAATCCTCTCCAGTTCCCAGTCATCGTCATAATAAATATATTTTTATCTCACTAAATTTAAACTTTTTCATTCGTTTTCTGTTTTGTTCAACTTCATACCTCTCATCCGTCGCCTTTTCTTCTTGTAAAACGCACAGCGCATGCTGTATTTAATTTAGGCATTATTTTAATTTTACCGGATCCGGTCCGGATCCGGTGCTTTTTACCGGATCCGGTAGCTCCTGAAAAGTGCCGGATCCGGCCGGATTACCGGATCCGCCGGACCGGATTGCAATCCCTATACAGCACACTTTGACTTGATGTACCGCGACCTGATGTCATCATCAAGCTAAACTCAATTTTATTTTCAACAGCACATGGTACAGTTCCGTGTCCGATAGACGTAGAATGGAATAGACTATTTCACACGATCACGGATGAGTTGGGATTTCAATTATTACCGTTTTATAATGAAAGTGATTCAGGTGTGTATTAATGAGATCCGACATGCAAATTTGCAAATGCCGTTCAAGTGCGAATTGGGCTCGCGCTCTGTGAGTTCTGGACTATTACAGAATATTCTGACAGCCTCCTGGCCTAGTCAATAGTGACCCTGCCTAATCGTACGTTCGAATCATGGTAAGGGCATTTATTTATGTGTTAGACACAAATAGTTGTTTCTGAGTTATGAATGTTTTTTATGGAGGTATACGACCGGTCTGGCCTAGTGGGTACTTGGGTAGTGACCCTGCCTATGAAGCCGACGGCCCCGAGTTCAAATCCTGGTAAGGGCATTCATTTGTGTGATGAACATAAATATTTGTTCTTGAGCGTGTTATGGGTGTTTTCTACGTATTTATATTATATATGGATCCACTAAGAGTATAAGCTTTGATTTTGCCTTTAAGTCTTTCTTAGCATCTGTATTTTCACCTTGAACACTGTCCCAAAGTTCCTCATGTTGAAGATAGGCTTTGACAGCGAAACTCCAACTTGTCCAGTTGTCACGGCCTGTGAGCTTTTCTATGGCCATCATATGACTGTTTGATGCCATCTTTTACGTTTAAACACTGAATATTTCTCGAAACTAACGTTAACAGGTAGGGGGAAGCCCATAACCTGATGAAATAAATAACACAAGTAGACTTTTAACGATATATTGTAAGAAAATACAAATTAAAATATGCAAGTAGATGATGACGCGGCAACATGTACGGCACAGAGAGAGAGAGCCAATAAAAGGTGCGTGTCAATGCGGCGACCATGACACATTGCACCGACACTATTTGTAGGGGTTTGCGTTCATACTATTACTCTAACAATATCGTTGTCTAAGAACCCACAACACAAGCCTTAATGAGCTTACTATGGGACTTATTAAATTTTTCTAATAACGTCCTATACTATTTAATTTATACCAGTACTTATTTATACACGGTGCTCACGAGGAACCCAAAAGATTTGGACAGTGTATTACTGATTACATTTAGAGACTAAAATGTCATATAAACTTTTCTGGATTTCGCCTAGTTTCAGAGTTACCTAATACCAATGTAAAAAAACATCTTATCGTAATTTAGTGCAATACGCCTTTTTGATCGCGATGATGCTTCTAAATATCCTTATTGATAGATGTCAAAAAGTGACATGTAACCTTTGCAAGAACTAGTTTTACCAAAAAAAATATTTTCAGTGCCAGTTTTACCATAAGATTAACTTTTTATGTAGAAATACGTTCAAAATTTGAAACAAAAAAAAAAATTTTTTTTGGCGAAATTTAGCGAATCTCATAACATTTTTTCCGTCTTTTGGGCTCAGAAGTACGTGGTTAAAATCTTTCGGGTTCCTCGTGAGCACCGTATATATAACTTTATTGCACAATACAAAAAAGTACAAATGGCGGACTTAATGCCTAATGCGAATGAGATTTTTGACTTTCCAAAACGTCCCGCTTGGCGCGCTGTTCAAAAACCCATACAAAATGAGACTTAACGCAAACGCGTACGTCACGTTTCGCTATCGACTAAATTTACACTAGGGGTACTGATAGTGATAACATTATACTATATCGTCGTCTAGTAGTTAAGACCCACAACACAAACCTTATTGACCGTACTGTTGGACTTGGTTGATCTTTGTAAAATTGTCATTAAGTAATATTTATTTATTTTACGTTTAACATTTTTTTAAACTGACCCATGCCCGGTTTTGTTAGGTAGGAGTATGTTATGCTAGGTTCCGCTGTGCAGCCTTTGGGTACGCAATCGTTAAAATACGCAGGTTATAATATAGTCTCTCCTCATTATTATCTAACACTCTCTAAAATATATTTTACAGTACATATGGTGCTACTTTAGCGCACTAGTGCGAAAATTAGCATATTACGTTACTGTGTCGAACATTTAAAAGGCCATATGTACTGTAAAACGTTGTACGATACATGTGCAAATAGGTAATTCGCAACTCGTGTCGATTTAAAACACTCCCTTCGGTCGTGTTTTAATTTATCGCCACTCGTTTCGAATTTCCTATTTTTCGCACTTGTATCGTAATGTACTATTTTATACTTTCTAGAAAATTCATCTTATCAATTTATTTGATATTAGACTGGTTATTACACAAAAAAAACCGGCCAAGAGCATGTCGGGCCACGCTCAGTGTAGGGTAAGAAAAGCCTCGGACAGACAGACAGACAGACAGACAGACAGACAGACAGACGGACATGGCGAAACTATAAGGGTTCCTAGTTGACTACGGAACCCTAAAAACACATTTCTATAAATGAGATACGGAACACACTTTAGGTACTCACCTAGATAATAGAGTAGGTAACAATAATGCCTAGATAACAATAATGCCTAGGTGTGTATTTACAATTCTAAAACTTAGTGATAATTTTAAGATTTGTTATCATTTCTACGAGATTTTATGACGTAAATTACAAGTGGTTCTTATCAAGGAATAATTCTACTAAAATAATTATCATACCATGTAAAAGCAAATTGTGTCATCAATTCGTCATTTCTTAGAAAACGATTTCCCTAACTCACCCTTTCATTTACTGTATCTACATAAATAAAACAAAGTAACTTGAAATATTTTTTGGCATTTCAAGAATGAATTGTTTTTCCATTTGTAGTCCTACCACTAGGTATACCTACAGTAAATATATGTAGTAAATATATGTGTATATTGTTTACTGTTACAGAGAAGTAAGTATCTATTCGATATTTTATTTACACAAAACAAGTGGCTACATACAGACAGACACAGAAACAAGGGCAAACTTATCCCCTTGAGGGATCTCTTAAAGTAGAAGAGTATTAAATATAATGTATGGAAACATGATACTTATCAAAGTAGGAAAATTACTGTTTAATTTTTACGTCTAATTAAACTCTTAACATAAAAACTGACTCACCATTATGCAGCCACGTATGAACTAAACGCCTTTTTCCACACGTCATATTTATAAACTTCATTGTCACCCTGCTTGCGTCCGTGCGTCGAGAAAAGGGTGCTGTTGTCCCTGCTCGCCCGCCGCTGAAGAGATTTGTGCTCGTGTAAACCAGTGTAAAGGCCCTCCCCAGACCCCTGCTTTTTAACTGACATCAAACTTTTAAAGGAGGAGGTGCAATTCGATTTTTTTTTATCTATAAAGCCCCATTTAGACGATTCAAGAACTGCATGCGATTTTCGTTACATTGCGGCATTTGGTCGATCGACTGAAGTCATTGTTTTGTAGTTAGCAATGTATTAAATATTGCATGCAAGTTCTTGAATCGTCTAAAAGGGGCTTATGCCTCGTTTTCTTAATGATGGCAAAGGTTTGCGGACACATTATTTACTTTGCTGAAAAGTTAGATTACTCCTGATCCTTTACAATTTCATAATCAATAATTGCACATGAATTTCTGTTGCTGTCAAGTTATTTATTGTGTGCGTTTCTGTGACGACCGGTTTGGCCTAGTGGGTAGTGACCCTGCCTACGAAGCTGATGGTCCCGGGTTCAAATCCTGGTAAGGGCATGTATTTGTGTGATGAGCATGGATATTTGTTCCTGAGTCATGGGCGTTTTCTATGTATTTAAGTATTTATAGATATTTATATATTATATATATCGTTGTCTAAGTACCCTCAACACAAGCCTTATTGAGCTTACTGTGGGACTTAGTCAATTTGTGTAATAAATTTATTTATTATTTTATTATTATTTATTAATGTGTACGTGCACGCAGAGGGGTTTTATATACCTAGGGCAGTAAAATAAGAAATGTCTCAGATCATATGTAAGCTGAGGTCAGCAAACATGTGATCTCTGGCATTCTTATTTAGGTGTGTTTACTGTTTTTCTGTCCTACGGAACCGGAAAGCGGCAACTATATATTTAAGCGCAGTGAGCCGAAAGTTGACGCTTTCCGGCCGGAAGACAGAAACATTGTTTTATCTAAACTAACTCCAGCCTAAGCCTGCAACTTGGCAAGCGATGGAATGCGGAAATGCAAAGCGTCAAATTCCGATCAAAATTTAACATACACATGTACATAAAGTTTACATTGACACTGCCACACTTTGTAATTGCTAAGTCTGCACAGAGTTAACTTCGTCCAACTCTGAAACACGGTCTTAATGTAAAACAGCAATAGGAATAGAAGAAAAGGCGATTTTCCGGCGGACGAGCAGGCGGGCGGCGTGCGCGCGCGCACATTGTCTTAGCTAATGGGAGAGTGCCGGGTTGCGCAGCTTTTAAATTATGTAATTCTATGTTCGTGTCATGCCTCTATTTTACACGCAGTTTGGTTAGCACTTGTGGTATATACGGTTGTCATAAGGCTTCAGTGCATGTAAAAACTACTTTATGCAATAGCATTGCTTGATATGAGAAGGTCATAAAAAGCTGTAAAGGGCTTATTAGATCCACATGGCCGATGGGCACTTGCGGTCGGAGCCGCGACGTAGGGCCGGAGACTCTTGCAAGGGTCGTTTTCCGTTTCACGAAATATCAGAACACAGTAACCAATATTTGAATCGCGTATAACTAGCCTTAAAATGGATAGTTTTTGTTTTATTATTTTTGTACGTGGGTAGCTTCGCTCGCTCCTTCGATAAATTCATTATACGTGATATAATCCGTTCCCATAGTTTTATTTCATGAGTAACTATCCCGGTAACCTAAGACAATATAATATTTGAAATGTAAAAAAAAAATTCAACATCATAAATATCAAACATTTAACACTTTTGGCAATATGAGACCAAGTATTTTTTACATGTCTAATATTTTTAACGATGTTTTGATTCTTCTGATATTTCGTAAAAGAGAAAACCACTCTTGCTTGGGCCCGTCACCGGATCCGTTCGCATCTTATATGGTAGGTAGCTGGTAACATGATGGTTGCACTTTTATTGTCTATCGTGTCATATGCGTCTCCCGCTCTTACATACGAGTATTATTTCTTGGAAAGTGACGATCACGATACAATAACAGACGGTAAAAGTGTGACCTTCAGGTATTATTATGTCATAGTTATTAGATAAAGTGAAGTCGGTAACTTGTTGCAATTAAGCTATCAAAACAAAAGCAATAAAATATATTCAAACAATTTTAACAAAGCTTTTATATTAATCTATCTTATAGGTATTACCACCTCGATTCCTATTCATCCCAAATTTCTCCTTCAGCCTATAAGTAATAGTCTTGATCGACCAATGACTGAAAGAAGTGAATCCTAGCCAGCTTCGATGATTCCCAAAGAATTGGAACCTTCAGCCCCTACACGTAGAGATTCTTCTCGATTGCAGCAGGCCTCATGAGCCGCTTCCCCGAGTCCCACTTTATTTCATCCAGCAGTTCCTCCCGCCGACTTCGGACTACTATTGCCAAGTACAGGAGAATCACTGGAAAAAATATATTTAGTTATTTTATTAAGTATCAGAAATCATGCACCTCAGAAATAATGTCACTTCCGAATCTATTCAAATGGGCGAAGCAGTTAAACGATACGGATACGGTGTGGCAAATAATTTCCTCCCCTCGGAGCCGACTTATGATATCACTTAACTTGTCGATACTCGTCGATCAGATTCGGATGGTATGATATTGATTAAATACGGTAGGGTAACTTTAAACAAGGGGAGCTTTCTGGATTTTCGGCACCTGAATTAGCATAGACAGGCAGTAGTTTAGAAAGATATTGGGCCTAATTAGGTAGAGAAGATCGATGTATCTGGACGCTTAAAACCTACACGTAGAGACAGAAGAAATCAGGCAAGTCAGCTTAGTTAGTTTACAGCAACAAACCGAGAACAGAGCCACAATACATTTCTAGGGCACTAAGTATAAGGGATCCCATCCCGACCACATCCCTAGGCCAAACCCAAGGCTCGTCCCAAACAATCCTGGCTGCGCGCGGCGCTCAGTGGCATCCAAGTTGACGGCAATCGGGCATCATGGCCCCAGATGAAGCACACAACCCAAGACAGAACGAGATGGCGACGCACTGTGTACGCCCTCTACCCCACCTAGGCGACATAGGACTTTAAGTGAAATAGGTACTCACTGGAATAAAGGGAATAGATAGAGGTGACGTAACTCTCTCGGACGTCACCGCTGACGTACATCATGACCGTCCCCGCGCTGGACAGCAGGAGCAGGCTGCCGCATACTGTCCACGTGAGGAGCAGCCATGGCTGCATGAGGCTGGGACGCTTCTGGAAACAAAAGTTCAACGGTAAGTTTAACGAAAAAAGGCAAGTGTAAGAAACAGTTAAGCAATAATAACGAATGATTGTGGCTATCAATAATTTCTAAAGGTCTGACGCGTTTATACGCTCTGATCGGATCTGAAATATTATTGTTAAGTTTGAATTCATCATAAGTACTAAGTGTAAATTTTGAAATTAACATTCATTCATATGACTTATACGGGAGCATCATTCGTAGGATTACTGTTGAAGTGGCAATGGGCGGGCCACATAGCCCAAAGAACAGCCCTTTCTTATAAGGCATAAAATTACTAGAGTGGCGACCATTTTGGATCAAGGGAAACGCTCCAAGCTCTGCATTACGAGCCAAAACAAGGGCGTCCTTAATAAGACCTGTGCAAGTGCACAGGACTGGAGGCCTATGTCCCGTAGGCAGGGCTCTTGTGGCTGATCGATACAAACATGTTTTAAACATACTTGGAACAGTCCGCAGACCATGGCACAGCCACTGATGAACTGTAGTGCAGAAGTGACGGCAGCAACGCTGTAGAACAACATGGTGGCTGGTGGCAGCCGCAGCAGCAGCGCCGGCACCGCGAACAGCGTCGCTGACATTGCAGCAAATAGCTGGACAAACACAGAAAATTGAACAAGTGAATCCCGACGAAATGATTTAGACCAAGCGACCTTGCTAACCTATCTGCATACTTTGATATCGTTTAGTTAAGATAAAAATGCAAACGAACGTAAACCAGCGATACTATATTTGGTAATTCTAATTTTCTGAGGCCAATCATTTTACTCATTATAGACAATGCTACAGGTACCTCACTATTTATAACACGTTTATTTTAAAAATTATAATTGATAAGACAAGTGGACGATAAATAGTTTCATATCACTTAACAACACAGTCCTAAATTACCTACTGTTATAAGAATGTAACCGTTTATTAAATGTTTGTTTAATTTAAAAAGCGTCATGTCGTTATTGCCTCGGCAACTCCAAGAGTCCATATGGATATTAATATTAATATTATGTTAATTTTTGGCTCGATTATGATAACATTTTGTATGGAAAGCCAGATCTTGTCTGGACCTGAATCATCATCATTGGCCTTCGAGTCTATTACAGACTATACAAGCAGTGTCAGGCAGGGCGACAACGTTTTTCATGGCTGTGTAAGCCAATACGGGAGCGGCAAACACGCCCACAAGCCTGGCAGGTGTAGTTTGCCCCTGCCGAACAGGTGTCAGGCTGATGACGCTTGGCCCGCTTACTTGCGAGTGTCTTAAACCAAGCGTCGTCGTGAATTTTACGTACTGTCAGGAGTGACCCCTAGCGTCCTAACTTACGCCTATCTGTTTGGACTTATCACTGGTGACTGCCACTCCCCGTGTTGTTTTCCACGCGGCAAAGCCAACGTGGGTGAAGTGACCTCTCCACAGACACTGCATCGCCTGGGACACAAACGAAAAGATACAGGGTTGCCCAAGACCTGTAACTCTCTCTCGACCTCACCAACTAGATCCGCGGGAAAGACAAGTCAATACGCGCGGAGTCGGATCGGCTGCAGGTGCATAACGGCTGGCACCGAGCCGGGTTTGTTTCAAGTTTCCCTTCTCTGTTGCTATCTCTTCCGTTAAGCAGCAGGAGGACCACGTGCAGGCGAGATAAGCCGGGGCACAAAGATGTTATTCGTGCCCCTCCCTCCCTGGACCTGAATACGGGCAATTTTATTTATATGATTCAACCCGCTCGACTACCGTATGCATCCCAATGGCACATGCAGTACCCAATCCCACAAATCCTAATCCAACATGTGGAACTGCGGACAAACCTTCTAGATAATTATTTATAGAAGTATTGTGCAATTTATAGCTGTTGGTTCTCCGAACAATAAATAAATAAAATAAATAAATAATAATACAATTCTTTGACAATATACATATCTAGGTACTCACCACGCATACGATTCCAGTAATCTTAGCGCCGACATCGAGGTTGATGCAGAAACAACAACTATTCAATCTAAACACACTCATACTTTATTCCTTTACTATATTTATCTCACAGTAATTCTTCGACAGCAGTCTAAGAGTTATTTCTTTAATTAAAAAATATTATCCAAATAAAAGTACGAAATTCTCCACTTCAAACATGCGTTATTGGAAATTCAAAATATTTCACTGCTCCCAATATGTCTCTAATTGATAGGCGTTCAAAATATTCTTCCAAGTATCTATCAGACAGGCGTTCAAAGAATATTCCGTAACTAAATATCTTTATTGATTTTACTCCAAATGTGTTTATTATACTATTGTTGACAAGGGACTGGCGCCGCACAATCACTAGTTATCATTTAAATGATTAATTTCGATGATTTCATTATCCTCGCTGGCTGGTACCTAATCTGATAAGGGCTGATAAAGGCACCCACTTGAGACGACGTTTATAGCCCTTTTTCAATCGTGACGCGCAGCTATGCGATTTTTTGGATAGTGTTTCCTGATTCGGAGAGTCTCCATGTTACGCATGCCCGATGGTCCACGACCATTACTACTCCACAGTAGCGTTGGTCTTACTTAAGAGTCCTTATTCCTACAGACGAGCGTATTTTGTAAAATGCTTCCTTTTTCATTCAAGATTACGACGTAACTATTAGTATTTATTCAAAAACTGATAACGTACTTAAATAATCGTTTCCTAAACTAGGGGCTCCAACAGTTCAAATTTTCATTTTCTCTTTTAAACCTCTTTTTTAATGAGGTTTTTTGGGAGTCTTTTCCAAATTTTGCAGTGAGATGTGGCGTTTCGGTTCTCAATTTTGCTATAAACAAGAATCATTTGGTACATGACTACAATTTGATTCAACATATCTCGTACGAGGGGCTGGAATGATTAACAATCGAAGATTCATTTGAAAAAACTGATAAAATACCTTCCGAGTTTTCTTCTTTTTTTTGGCGAAAACAGGGTTTTATTATATTTTATTTCCGCAAATTGTACGCATATTTTGCTTTAAAAATAATATTATAGCAAACTGTAACTTTATGTTAACCTATAAAAAAAAAATCGTAACTATGGGACCTACATTGCCGTAAATTTATATTTTTTTAAAACACGTATAAATCACGCAGCAGCGACGCCCCGCTCTCAGTCCGCGCGGAGCGCGCTTAGAGGACGGACCTGTGCTCGATTGTCAGGCATTCGTTGCGATCGTAATCAGCTACGGAGTTCCGAGAAGTGCTATATACTGCGATTAGAAAATCTTAATAAAAGTTCATTTTTTACAGTATGCCTAACAGACTCGCTTATTGATGGATTTTCAGTGTTACTTTTTTTTAATACTAAGTCGGTGGCAAACAAGCATACGGCCCGCATATGTACGCCTGCAACTCCAGAGGAGTTACATGCGCGTTGCCGACCCTAACCCCCTCCCGCCCCTCGTTGAGCTCTGGCAACCTTACTCACCGGCAGGAACACAACACTATGAGTAAGGTCTAGTGTTATTTGGCTGCGATTTTCTGAAAAACGCATTTTCACTTGAAATTACGTTAGGGTTTGCATTATTATTTTTGACCCGGATGAAGTCCAAGTTCTCATGATGGAGTCAGGAGTTGGTCACCAGAACTCCTAATCTACTAATTATAATCCCATCGTGTTTGGGCTCAAAAGATTTGCCCTGACGAACACAATCGATCTAGATGAGGTCCAGGGTCTCATGATGGAGTCAGGAGTTGGTCACTAGAACTCGCAATCTACTCATTATAATTCCATCGTGTTTGGGCTCAACAGAGTTGCCCTGATGAGCACCTTCAATCTAGATGAGGTCCAGGGTCTCATGATGGAGTCAGGAGCTGGTCACCAGAACTCCTAATCTACTCATCATAACTCCATCGTGTTTGGGTTCAATAGAGTTGCCCTGACGAGCACCATCAATCTAGATGAGGTCCAGGGTCTCATGATGGAGTCAGGAGCTGGTCACCAGAACTCCTAATCTACTCATCATAACTCCATCGTGTTTGGGCTCAATAGATTTGCCCTGATGAACACCATCGATCTAGATGAGGCCCAGGGTCTCATGATGGAGTCAGGAGTTGGTCACCAGAACTCCTAAACTAGTCATCATAACCTCATCGTGTTCGGGCTCAATAGATTTGCCCTGAAGAGCATCATCAATCTAGATAAAGTCCAGGGTCTCATGATGGAGTCAGGAGTTGGTCACTAGAACTCCTAATCTACTCATTATAATTCCAACGTGTTTGGGCTCAAAAGATTTGCCCTGATGAGCACCATCGATCTAGATGAGGTCCAGGGTCTCATGATGGAGTCAGGAGTTGGTCACCAGAACTCCTACTCCACTCATCATAACTCCATCGTGTTTGGGCTCAATAGAGTTGCCCTGACGAGCACCTTCAATCTAGATGAGGTCCAGGGTCTCATGATGGAGTCAGGAGCTGGTCACCAGAACTCCTAATCTACTCATCATAACTCCATCGTGTTTGGGTTCAATAGAGTTGCCCTGACGAGCACCATCAATCTAGATGAGGTCCAGGGTCTCATGATGGAGCCAGGAGCTGGTTACCAGAACTCCTAATCTACTCATCATAACTCCATCGTGTTTGGGCTCAATAGATTTGCCCTGATGAACACCATCGATCTAGATGAGGCCCAGGGTCTCATGATGGAGTCAGGAGTTGGTCACCAGAACTCCTAATCTACTCATCATAACCTCATCGTGTTCGGGCTCAATAGATTTGCCCTGACGAGCATCATCAATCTAGATAAAGTCCAGGGTCTCATGATGGAGTCAGGAGTTGGTCACTAGAACTCCTAATCTACTCATTATAATTCCAATGTGTTTGGGCTCAAAAGATTTGCCCTGATGAGCACCATCGTTCTAGATGAGGTCCAGGGTCTCATGATGGAGTCAGGAGTTGGTCACCAGAACTCCTAATCTACTCATCATAACTCCATCGTGTTTGGGCTCAATAGATTTGCCCTGATGAAAACCATCGATCTAGATGAGGCCCAGGGTCTCATGATGGAGTCAGGAGTTGGTCACCAGAACTCCTAATCTACTCATCATAACCTCATCGTGTTAGGGCTCAATAGATTTGCCCTGACGAGCATCATCAATCTAGATAAAGTCCAGGGTCTCATGATGGAGTCAGGAGTTGGTCACTAGAACTCCTAATCTACTCATTATAATTCCAACGTGTTTGGGCTCAAAAGATTTGCCCTGACGAGCACCATCGATCTAGATGAGGTCCAGGGTCTCATGATGGAGTCAGGAGTTGGTCACCAGAACTCCATCGTGTATGGGCTCAATAGAGTTGCCCTGACGAGCACCATCAATCTAGATCAGGTCCAGGGTCTCATGATGGACTCAGGAGTTGATCACCAGAACTCCTAGTCTATTCATCATAACTCCATAGATTAGGAGTTCTGGTGACCAACTACTGAGTCCATGAGACCCTCGACTTAATCTAGATCGATGGTACTCGTCAGGGCAAATCTTTTGAGCCCAAACACGATGGAATTATAATGAGTAGATTAGGAGTTCTAGTGACCAACTCCTGACTCCATCATGAGACCCTGAACATCATCTAGATTGATGGTACTCGTGAGGGCAAATCTATTGAGCCCAAACACGATGGAGTTATGATGAGTAGATTAGGAATTATGGTGACCAACTCCTGACTCCATCATGAGACCCTGGACTTCATCTAGATCGATGGTACTCGTCAGGGCAAATCTTTTGAGCCCAAACACGATGGAATTATAATGAGTAGATTAGGAGTTCTGGTGACCAACTCCTGACTCCATCATGAGACCCTGGACTTCATCTAGATCGATGGTACTCGTCAGGGCAAATCTTTTGAGCCCAAACACGATGGAATTATAATGAGTAGATTAGGAGTTCTAGTGACCAACTCCTGACTCCATCATGAGACCCTGGACTTCATTTAGATCGATGGTACTCGTCAGGGCAAATCTATTGAGCTCGAATACGATGGAGTTATGATGAGTAGATTAGGAATTATGGTGACCAACTCCTGACTCCATCATGAGACCCTGGACTTCATCTAGATCGATGGTACTCGTCAGGGCAAATCTTTTGAGCCCAAACACGATGGAATTATAATGAGTAGATTAGGAGTTCTGGTGACCAACTCCTGACTCCATCATGAGACCCTGGACTTCATCTAGATCGATGGTACTCGTCAGGGCAAATCTTTTGAGCCCAAACACGATGGAATTATAATGAGTAGATTAGGAGTTCTAGTGACCAACTCCTGACTCCATCATGAGACCCTGGACTTCATCTAGATCGATGGTACTCGTCAGGGCAAATCTTTTGAGCCCAAACACGATGGAATTATAATGAGTAGATTAGGAGTTCTAGTGACCAACTCCTGACTCCATCATGAGACCCTGAACATCATCTAGATTGATGGTGCTCGTGAGGGCAAATCTATTGAGCCCAAACACGATGGAGTTATGATGAGTAGATTAGGAATTATGGTGACCAACTCCTGACTCCATCATGAGACCCTGAACATCATCTAGATTGATGGTGCTCGTGAGGGCAAATCTATTGAGCCCAAACACGATGGAGTTATGATGAGTAGATTAGGATTTATGGTGACCAACTCCTGACTCCATCATGAGACCCTGGACTTCATCTAGATCGATGGTACTCGTCAGGGCAAATCTTTTGAGCCCAAACACGATGGAATTATAATGAGTAGATTAGGAGTTCTGGTGACCAACTCCTGACTCCATCATGAGACCCTGGACTTCATTTAGATCGATGGTACTCGTCAGGGCAAATCTATTGAGCTCGAATACGATGGAATTATAATGAGTAGATTAGGAGTTCTAGTGACCTACTCCTGACTCCATCATGAGACCCTGGACTTCATCTAGATTGATGGTGCTCATCAGGGTAAATCTATTGAGCCCAAACTCGATGGAGTTATGATGAGTAGATTAGGAGTTCTGGGGAGTTCTGGTGACCAACTCCTGACTCCGTCATGAGACCCTGGACCTCATCTAGATCGATGGTGTTCGTCAGGGCAAATCTTTTGAGCCCAAGCACGATGGAATTATAATGAGTAGATTAGGAGTTCTGGTGACCAACTCCTGACTCCATCATAAGAACCTGGATGGACTTCATTCGGGTCAAAAATAATAATACAAACCCTAACGTGATTTCAAATAACACTGAAACTCTATAGCACTAATGTGCGCAAACGATTGGCATCTTGACTACGCAGCATGGGTGCGTAGCCACCATGCCAATCGATACGACAACGAAACACTATCTGTCTCTCTCTCGTACTAATATGCACAAACGATTGGCATCTTGGCTGGGCAGCATGGGTGCGTAGCCAACATGCCAAACGTTTACAATACGACAAGGAAACACTATCTGTCTCTCTATCGCACTAATATGCGCAATCGATTGGCTTCTTGGCTGGGTATCATGGGTGCGTAGCCAACATGCCAATCGTTTACGATATGACAACGAAACACTACTCTCTCTCTATCGCACTAATATACGCAAACGATTGGTATTTTGGCTAGGCACTAAGCAAGTGTGTGGCCAACATGCCAATCGTTTACGATACGACAAGGAAACACTATCTGTCTCTCTATCGCACTAATATACTTTATTTATACCTGCAGTCATTTAGTAACTTCTTCATTTTCCATTGGTGTGAAAGAGACAGAATAAAGAGCAAGGGTTATAGTACACTCTGTAGTCTGTACACTTAGTAGTAGTGTGCATAAAAAAAAAACTAACTAACTAACTAAAAAATACAACAAAATAAAGAGTGCCCATATGATATCATATGACACTAAAATTAATGTTGCTTGAAATTATATTGAAAACTATCAAGATTATTCTAGTCTGCATTGAAACGCGCGTCGCGTTGCCGGCGCTCGCGTACCGAGCGCCAACGCCATCTATCGAGCGTTATTTCGTGAAATCGGAGAACGCTCCAAGGATTAAGGGCTCTTAACCACCCAACTCGAGTTAACTCGAGTCCTCTGAGTAGGTACTCTGATTAAAGACTCGACTGCGTCTTATAGATTCTTATGATTAAGTTGAAACTCGTGTCCTTTTTAACTTGTTAGGGGCTCTCGAGTCTTTTGTAGAAACATTTTTAGGTAACATTCATTTTATTTACAAGAATATCAAAATACATTGTCTTCATGTAAAATTCATAGGTAGATTTTGATAAATCTTACAAATTATTGACGGATCTTTATTTGCCAGGTTCCAGTCCTTTTCAGTTGTGCTTGAAAAAGACTCAATAAAGGACTAGACTGTGAACTTTAACGTCGCAGAAGTTTTATTAGCGCAGAATCTCGAAAAAACGAGTCGAGTTCTTCATATTTAGACTCAAAAGACTCGATTTACTACCAACGCTATTGCAAAGATATCTACTTTTAGGAAATGTTTGTCGTCGATTGAACGGGTTCTAGCTAATATTTTTTTAATATAGGTAGTTATCATCGTCCTCAGTGTGAAATTTGTAAACCTTATTACAAGGACATAAGACACTGTTTTAAACTTTCACGATTTCTACACATTATTAAAAGAGAGGTATGGGCATTGTGAATGTCATCTCGCTTTGTGTGGTAGGGCACAGCGCAGCGGATGTCATTCCAGATCTAGAGCAGAGCCCAACTGAGGAAGTACCTTCACCTTACAGAAAACCGCACCCAAATTAACACTAGACCCACCGCACCCAAAAATACCTAATACAAACGGGACTTACGGTAATAAGTTTTAAATTAAGAGATAGAATATAAGAGAAGACCTCTCAGACCACGGGAATAACACCGTCCTCGTAACGTCGGAGGTAAATTTTAAACTTAATACGCGATTAAGTATGTATTAGTTAATAAGGACATAAGATCCATCAATCAAATGAGAGTGTTGCTGTTAGTACCCTGTCAGGGCATCCGCTAGCGAGGGCGGGTGCACGGACCGGGTGCACACACGCGGATGCCATTGCAGCCCGCGTAGCCAAAGTGCATATCGTTCACGCTCCGTGGCGAATGAAACGCAACTGTAACAGTCGCACTAATATGAAAGAGTGATAGAGAGAGAGATGACTACGCTACGCTACGGAGCGTTAACGATTGTAACGCTGGCTACGCGGCCAGGTAAACTCAGTCGCACGCGTCCGCGGCACTTAACGTTGCTTATGCTATTTTTCGATAGGTGATCCGCTCACCCGCTCCGTGCAACCGCGCCAGCTTACGGACGCCCTTAAACAGTCCTAAAGTCAATGTAGGTCAGATTGTATCATTCTTATCGCACCAGCAAGTCAATAGTTACTCGTCAACCTATCCTTAGGATTTGTCATAGTTGTGAAATACCCTAAATATATGTAGGTATCCTAATTATATCTAGAATACTAATAGATAAGCGGTAAGAATAGCCGTGCAACACATCACAAAGCTCATTCGTAGATAGCTCCAGGAAAGTCCCAGAGAGATAATATAAACAATGTTGTCTGATTCTAGTGTCATTCACGAAGACGCGTGACTTGACTCCTATTGCCATGTTATTAAAGGTGAGATTTGACAAATCTGCGCGTCATCCTCGATAACACGATCAGCTTAATGACGAACATACCTGCGGGAGGTCCCTGATTTATTTATTTAATATTTATATTAAGTAAGGACTGAAGACATTTCATAATATTATGAAATTAAGATTTAATTCTTTACCATTAATAATCCCGACTTATCAGAGGCTTTTGCTGGCACTGGCGCTGCGCGCTGGTGGCCTAGCGGTAAGAGCGTGCGACTTGCAATCCGGACGTCGCGGGTTCAAACCCCGGGTCGTACCAATGAGTTTTTAGGAACTTATGTATGTACGAAATATCATTTGATATGACACCACTCGCTTTTCGGTGAAGGAAAAACATCGTGAGGAAATCGGACCAATCCCAATAAGGTCTTTTGTTAAGGTTCCGTAGCCAAATGGCAAAAAACGGAACCCTTATGGATTCGTCATGTCTGTCTGTCCGTCCGTATGTCACAGCCACTTTTTTCCGAAACTATAGGAACTATACTGTTGAAACTTAGTAAGTAGATGTACCTATTATGTGAACCACATTAAGATTTTCACACAAAAATAGAAATAAAACAATAAATTTTGGGGTTCCCCATACTTTTAGAACTGAAACTCAAACATTTTTTTTTCATCAAACCCATACGTGTGGGGTATCTAATGGATAGGTCTTCAAAAATGATATTGAGGTTTCTAATATATTTTTTTTCTAAACTGACTAGTTTGTGCGAGAGACACTTCCTAAGTGGTCAAAATGTGTCCCCCCCCCTGTAACTTCTAAAATAAGAGAATGATAAAATTAAAAAATGTTTATGTACATTACCATGCAAACTTCCACCGAGAATTGGTTTGAACGAGATCTAGTAATTAGTTTAAAAAAAAAAATTGGGGTTCCCCATACGTGGTCCCTAATGAGTTTGATAATTACCGTCTTGTATTTTTATCGTAAAATTGAATATTTGTGGTTCACCTGTGAAAATATATACCACAATCAGCAAAACCTTGTTACACAATATTTTTTACCCATTTTTTCAATATTTCGCAATTAAATGCTAAGCTCCGTCATTCACGTATTTTGGAAATATCTCGAAAATACGTCATCAAGTCGGGGATACCAATTATTATTCAAAGTTTCTACAATGTCTACCATATTAAAATTGTTTTTTTTTTGTTCTGCACATGCTTGGTTTAATCAGTTAATAATATTGACATCATAATTATTTACAAATGACTTAAAAGATTTGAGAGCCGCACTCTGTATATAGCTCTAAAATGGTATAAGAAAGTATTTAATTTCAGTAGTATATTGATATAAATACTACCACAATGGTATGTTTTTAACATTGGCAACATGTGCGAGTGAGACGCGCCCCACTTTTGCTATCTCAAGTGGACCGTTTTCTCTGGTCTGGGAAGAACACCTTTCTGCCTCCGTGATAAGGTTCAATTTACTATAACAAAAAAAGTTAGAGTGTGCTCCACTTTATATCTCCATGATCACAGCGGAATCGAAATAAACGTCAATATTGACATGTCGTTTAGTTATAGATCTTTTAAAGATCTTAAACGTGTCTTTATCATTCTTCGAATCGGGCCGAAAGTTAAATTTGCAAAGGCACTCCCTTAAAGAGTAGGTTGTGTCCTATACAAAACTTAATGAACTGTTTACACTTAAGGAGTATTTGGGTCATTCCTGTTCCTACTTAATTGAATTATTGAACACCGTTATCTTGATAAAAAACCCTACTAATAATTCGAAATCCTTATCTTTCTACGTCACAGCTTATCGTTGTAGAAGGAGAGCTAGCTGCAAAAAATTCAGCTCATTTTATAACGATTACATTTATTATGGTTAATTTCTGGACTACCATATTCTGGTTGCTGAAGTCAGCGGTTAGGAAGCCCCTCCCTTCCTCCTTTGATGTGTAGAAAATTCAATTCGAGAAAAGGATGGTACGGCCTAGATGCTTTTTTGCTCGACTTGGTGGGGGCACTGCCGATAAATTAGATTTCAGATTAGGTACGGTTTTTTTGTGTAAGTTTGTAATAAATACTACTAACTAGAACTAATCCTGACTGTCATGATGAAATTGATGATTACACACAGATGACCCAAAAATACGTTGACAAAGTTTTTTTTTAATGTGCATATTGTTAATACATAATTTTACACAGCCAAAGGAGAACATTTTAAAGATAAAACATGTATGTTGACGGCACCAATCATGGGACAGTTAAAGATAAAACATGTATGTTGACGGCACCAATCATGGGACAGTTAAAGATAAAACATGTATGTTGACGGCACCAATCATGGGACACTTAAAAGATAAAACCTGTATGTTGACGGCACCAATCATGGGACAGTTAAAAGACAATTTGGAGTATTTTTGATATTTCACCGACATCTGTATAATTTCTAAAGCTTTATGCTTTAAAAGTTGAATGTCCAATTCATCCTTTATGTTTTCTATGTAATAAAAAAATATATGAATAATGAATGAAAGCTACTGCAATTGGTTTCAATAGTATTAACCAATTAAAACTGTGGTTTTTTACCCCAGTCATGGGATGTATGGTGCCATTAATTTTCAAACTAACAAATATCAATGAAAAATTAAACTTAAGCAGCTCTTTGGCTCTTGTTTATGGTAAAATGTTGCCAGCGATTAAAAACTGACGGTAAAAACTTGTTTTACAGAATTTGTCCATACCATCCCATGCCTGTTCCATTATGAGTTGTTTCCTATAAGTTATTTCAGTCAAATGATTTGAATTTTTAATGACATTTTATAAAAGACGTGTAAGTAAGAAAAATATCGGTAAAATAAATTGCCAAGAATATTCTTGGGCCCACCTGTACATGGTTCGGAAGTATACTAAAACTAGAACAAAACAATTAAAATTTGACTGCCGGCTCTCAGTCTACTGCGAATCATGGCCAAAGATATCACCTCGGCTACACATACACACCTATGTAACACCTATAGTTCTGCGTAACCATTTGTTTACATTCAGCTTTAGTGAGTTTGTCTGTTATTGCTAGCGTAGCGAACTGCATCCCTGTTCTCTTAGACACTGTATTTACCATAAATCTGTTGACTTCAATGTGAAATAGTGAAGTAACGAGTGAGGCGGTGCAATAAGACGCGATGGGAGTGCCGATGTTGAAGAACTGTTGCTTTTGCGCGAGTTTACACACAGGAATGCTCATTATAGCGTATTTGTATTCAGTGAGTATACGGCCTGCAATTCTAGTGCTTACAAATAGCTATTCGGTCTAACATTATTGAATTAAGTGGATTACCTAAGGGTATATTTTGTAATTTTAAGGTTATTTGAAAGAATCCAATCTCCACTGATTTGTTTGAGATTAGGTACATTATCTCAAAACAAAAGAAAATCATTTCATACTTTTGGCATTTATGCGTGTTGCGGCACATCTATTAGCGAATTCTATTTTGTTCCAATATACTCTTAGCGTACACTCAAAAAACATTTGAAATTTATAGATTCAAGAATGATATACTTTAACTGTAATTCAGAAATTGAGCTTATCGCCTGGAATAAAGAAGCGTCTCAATATATAAACGATTACTATTGCTGTTAAAAATAATCAGGCGTTAGAATAATGGTGAAGCGAAGTTAAGATTCGAAATGAAAATTATCATGCTGGAAGTCGCCAGCTACATGCTGACATGATGCAATTTCTAGGCAATTTCTTCTTTATACGTGTTTTTTTTTTTATACAGGTGGTAACAAAAATATTGGGGATTCTTTCAAGGGCATATTCGGTATCGTGTAAAGTTGCAAAATTCTTTTTTTTTAACTTTTTTTCACGGACATGGACGGACACCCTTGTATGCATTTTGCTTCGTTTATGTTTACGCATAAAAATATGTATATTCTATTAAGCTTCTGTACCGTTATTTGAAGCCTATTTAATATTTGAGAGTGCGATGCTGTTTGACAGATGACGTAGCGGTTCACTATAGGCTGACACCTACCCCCTTGGAACTCGTATTTCAAGTTTTACCCCGCTCCACCAGGCGCCCGTGGCGTACGGCCGCGGAGCTCTTCATTGGCGTTCTGTTTGTCGGAACGTTCGGTTCACTGCAAAAAATTCTTAGAAATCCTTAGATTCTTAGAATTTTTTGTAAGTACTAATTAAAAGTATTGTAAACGGTTTTACCGTTCGATTGTTAATATTACTTCAATGATTTGATGTACAGCTTGTGTTCGTTAATAATGTATTTAGCAAAGCTGACACCTCATCGATTCACATCGCGAGCGCAGCGAAGCTGTCGTGTAAGTAAGCGATTCTTATTTTATTTTGTTTACAGCGAATCGAATCATTTTATGCACGGAGCAGGTCCTTGAAAAAGTGTAAATGTGAATGGCAGTTTATAGGCCACAGTTTTATTGTCCTCCGAAAAGGGAGGTTATAACGGTTCCTATTACAGTATAGAACTGCCTAACTTAGGAATAACTAAAAAGACGCGCTCTGCGACGTCGTAGTTTATGCTAATCAACTTGTGATTTTGCATTAAGTAACCTTAGGGTAATTACAATAATAATGATCGTAAGATATATATGACCTGATATTTTCCGTGCATTTCCAGATTTTCTGGTACTGTGCTGCTGTGATACAAATTTTTTTTTTTTGCATTTAAATCGAAATATCACAATAAAGGCTGGATTTGGAAGTACCCCCAATTTTAGAATGCTTGAGAACTGGGGCTAAAACGCCTAAAATAAGCTAGAATAAGAAGTCATTAAAGAAATACCATGTTTGGTATTGCCATGGGTACCATTAAACAGTAAAGTTACTCTAGTATCATGCTGGCTACCAAATTAGGGTCCTGTCTGCCTTGAAGTCGACGAAGCCCCGCTGTCGCGGGGCTTCTATTTCCGCTCTGAGGGACGAAAGGTAACTAACAAACCTACATCGAAAACCTCCTTTTCGATCTTTTTGTTTATATCCTTTGGAAAGTTTTTTCTTAATAATATCAATTTTGGATGCACAGTACCGTCAATATCTTTGTGAATTTTATTTTCAATTAAGTTATTTGTACGTAATAATAAATAGTGCAACTGCAAAAAGTGCCTTCTAGTTAAAGCAAGGGATTTAAAAGTGAAACTCTTGTATGTAAAACTGACATATCCCCATTCAGTTGTGTTATTGTGAATTTCGTTTAAGGAGTTTTATTATATTTATATACGTATAAAATGTTAGTTTTTACATGTATAACTGCATACAGGAGGGGCACTATTTACCCCTTTGCTATAACTATAACCCTTGTGAGAAAAGGAGGTTCGAAGTATCTTTTCATGACTTAAGAACGTAATTGAGACTGGGAGGTCGGGTGGTTACAGACCGCCGCTGCTTGCACAGGGCATAACACATATCCTGCTGCGTAAGCAGAGTTGAACAATCTTGCATTATGTTAAATTAGCCTACTGTAAGCTTTCCCACCTGCGCAAGGTGTGGAGAAATTTACTACCATTGCGTAACTTATTGTACCTATACTACCTGTACCTATTATGGATATCCGCCATGGCCTACTACAATAACTATCCTGCTACTTAGCAGAAGGTTTATTAAAATATAAATATGTGCTGTTAAGCATACATACACTATTTAGCCAGCTGAAGACCTGCCGCCTGCGCAAGGTGTGCGATTTTCATTATCCTGCTACGCTAGCAGATGAAGCAAAATGGCTACTATAAGACCAGTATACTTAATACAATGAACATGGTTCCAAACGCGTTCCAAAGGCGTGTGAAAATGATTAGTCACTGGGGCTAAAAGTCAGACATGGTTTTGATACTGTTAGTAGATAAAAGTATATTAAGATCATACAACATGCCTGCGCAAGGCGTGCAACATCCATTTGCCTGCCGCGCAAGCGGGTATCAATTGGTTCAAGGTATCATTAATCAAATATTGGTACTACAAAGCATTTATGATACAAGTACCTACTTAACATGTATCTATTTCCATAAGCCAAGATTTCAACTCCCATGTAAATCTCCGCCTAATTCATAATAATAATTCATAATCATTTATTTGCACATAAAAAGCCTACGCAAGGTATTCGAGAAATAATTTTTACTATCGTTTTGCTGCGAAAACACACCCCACTAAACATGGGACTGGCCCAGGAAGACCATAAAACCCTAAAAAGATAAAATAAGCCTTGACACACTCACTGCCAGCGACCCGCTAGGCGTATTCCCTTTTAGTAGGCGCTTTGCGAGACATACTGTTTTCTCGCGTTATCAACTTCGCTCGTAACGCGTACCTAGCTCACGCTGGCACTGAATGTGTTAACTGGCTTTCCGGTGAGTAATATTAAAAATCACCATAAGTGGTTCATACCTCATACGTGGCCCATTCAGTCATGCTAATAATCTTGATAATATATAATAATAATCTTGTTCATGATACTGATCGTTGAATTAAAATTTTTTTTTTTTTAATTTGTTTTGAATTGCCTTAATCAACCGGCCGCCCCGCCGCTACATAGTTCTAATGATTTAAAGATATAAATATATTACCCTGGACTGGTTCAAGGCTCTTGGCCATTCATCATTTAACCCCATTTGGGTCAAACACAACAAAGGTTGGGAAAAATGTATCCCGCCCGTAGCAGCATAACAAGAGTGCAACAGCATAGCGTAGCTTGAACTCCGTTAACGTCGCGTTGTCTACAGGAAAGACGTGAAGGACTTAATAAAATGTCTATGACCCACAACTGGTATATAATCATAGCTCAATGCAACTCATCAACGCAGTCCAAATGAAAGAAAGCCATTTCGGTTATTAATCTAGATGAATACATCAGGCGTTAAAATATATGTCCTAGATGTCGGGACGACTTCTTGTTAATAGGCACAAGTGCTTTTTTGGATAACGGATACAAACCCATAAGGGTTGAGATACATACATTTACCTATTGGTTCGAATCTACTTTAAAAGACTGTGTTGTTATGATATTCAATATAAAACATTACAAATTTCCCGGGTGGAATTAAGCAGGCGTACATAAGCTACGGAGACTGCTTACCATCAGGCGGGCCGTATGCTTGTTTGCCACCGACGTAGTAAAAAAGGCAAGCAACCTCGAAGGTTATTTCTATACCAAGGTTCATTAATTGATGTCCTATGAAATTATTCCCATAAGTATTCAGTTTTTGGCAACAATAATGTACAAGACAAAGTTTCTGTATTGTATACTGTATGTTACAAAATATATATGTGAGAATCAGTGAGCTCACTGAGATAATATTAGAATTGCTTTAAATCACTGTTGATACAATGTAAATGCTAGACAAGTCTGCGCCATTGGGCATGGGCATGCCACAGGTTGAATTACCTACTTATATATAGTTCTCAAATCTCGTTTAAAGTAATGTAACATTAGTTTTTCTTCAAAAACATAAAAATAGGAAGACTACTTAATGCCAAATGATTAAATACTGATTATTTTAACGAAGGTCGTTGACCTTACTATCTAACCCGTCAGTCAATAACATATCCTTGGTAAGATAAATAGTTATGTCCATACATCGCGCGCTTCCTTGAGCTTGCACCAGGTAGTACAAGTAGGTAAACCTGAAATAAGGTACGAGTATATTTGTGGACAAAGCTGGGACTACCAGTTAGCATGGCTATTACTTATATGTTTTAAATTATGCGAATTGTAATTTATTCAAACACTTTAGCGAACGTAGATCTATCATCTACGCACAGGCCTAACCTTGGCTTATCAGGAACGCAGACATTGTAATATGTGAAATACCAGACGATACAAAGAACCAAGCGGGAGAGCACTCTCCTGGCAGAATTTTCAAGATTAAATTGTAGCTCACTAACTGAAATTGACGAGCTTTTAGTGCCAATAATACAGATCTTGTTTAAGATTTTAATCAGTCACTTTGTGTTTTTAATATGTATGAAACTAAAGGCCAAGTAAGTATATTCAGGTGAAAGCCTTAAATATACCTATACATCTTGCATGATGGTACATAATTTCAACATGATACTCGTAATAATGATACCTCCAAGAGGAAAATCCTAGTATTATTTTTGCTGTATTGCAGGCATTGAATTGATAAAGGTTATGTTCTTACCATACTGGCCATAATTATTGTACATGTAATAAAATAAAACCACATTATAGGCTGGTTAAAGTATGGGCTTAGGCCCAAAAATATTTTAGAATACTCTCTGGGGTAAGACTACCATCGTAGCGAATATCAAAGAAAAATTAAAATGGTTACAGCAAATAAGATTTGTTGTGTATTATGATTGAAAATTGGATATTCTACGAGCTTATTTACATTCTGAATGGCTATGCACTGTACACAACTACAACGGGGAGAGTGGTAACGGGTTGAACTCTTTTGGATGAGTAACATAAAGCTGTTAACCTTTTGAACGCCACGCCTATCGTACGCGACGCGTAATCGTGAACCTTGTCGGTATGCATGAAGGTTGATATGTGGCTGTAGCCGCGCGCGTCATATGACTTCTTTGGCGGTCAAAAGGTTAATAGCGCTACCAAATTAACCTACTATATCACTTACTATTTGTTAATTAAGAATGTTCAGAAGCGGGAAAATAAGGACAGCTAATGTTAATCCATGAATTAATTGTCCGAGAGCCTGATTACTTCTACAATATAATAGACACTATTGCATGTTGTGATAAGTGCACTTTTCATATGATTTACTTTGCCCTTAAGACTGTAGGATTTTTGGAAAACAAACAAGCAAAGCTCTGAAAAATGTATATAAAAATGGTTTTTGTGAGCCAATAAGTTAAATGGTATCCTGCCTCATAAGTAAATACCAATATTTGGTAACCAGGGTAAAAGACACTTAAAAGTGTCAATAATCAAGTTTATTTTCTTTTTGGCAAAGTAATATAAGGTCGAATACGAGTCAGTTTGTTAGAATGTGGACCTTGAAATCAATTGAAAGTATTGAAACACATATAATGATCTCAATGTTATTTTTGGATGGTTAAAATAAAAAGTATAATTATGTTTTCATAATTTATTTTAATAAACATACAGTTTTCTATATTTATAGGTCCTATCTATAAATAACATTGTAAAGTAAAATATGTCACTGCACACTTTAAGCCTTTTCACATTCATCCATGTACACGGATTGTTAAGTACACTTGTACTTGTTGTCTCCACCATTTTCACATATCAGTATAAATTAATCACATTGGCGTTTTCTGACCACCAGGCGATCACAGACACGTCTCAAATATTAAATAGGCTTCAAATAACGGTACAGAAGCTTAATAGCAGCGTTTTACCTTACAATAAAACGCTTATTAAGCGAAATACCTTATTTGAAGCCTATATTTTTAAATTCGCCTGTGGCTACAACACTCAGTTGCAATAAACCAAATCACTTATATAATGCCAGTCGAGGGTATTTTTAACTCACTGCGTTTTCTCCTACCATGCAGGTTGCAATAAGCAATATCTATAGTCTATACATACAGGTCAACTGGTATGTCTCTTCATATTGAAAACGAAATAATAAATAATATCAAATGCAATCCTTTTTGGAATGTGGTATATTGCAACTTCGTTTTATTTATATTTCGAGACCCAATGAAGAGCTCCGCGGCCGTACGCCACGGGCGCCTGGTGGAGCGGGGTAAAACTTGAAATACGAGTTCCAAGGGGGTAGGTGTCAGCCTATAGTGAACCGCTACGTCATCTGTCAAACAGCATCGCACTCTCAAATATTAAATAGGCTTCAAATAAGGTATTTCGCTTAATAAGCGTTTTATTGTAAGGTAAAACGCTGCTATTCATGCCGGAGGGTACAGTCACCTGCAGCAAAGAGAATTGATTGTAATAGAGAGGGTAAAGTCTAAAAAAACCTGCACCTTTGTTTGTCATCCAAAACAGGTTGCGCTGATTTGCGCCATATATTTTGCGGTCACTGAATTGTCAAATATCAAATTTTGACAATCAGAGTTGGAGCACAATGTATGGAGCTGTACAGCGCCATCTCGTTTACCTATCAAATTCGAAGCAGGAAATTGTCTTAGGTTTTACGCATCTTAATTAATGTATCTTCGCCTACAATAATGATCTTGCACAATGAAAAGCGTCAAAAGTCTGACAAGACGGTAATTTTTCAGCTACCTATATGCAAAGTAACGTTGCAAAATTCAATGGAAATTAGTAATTTTTAATCTATTTACAGCCAGCCCATCCCTTGCAAATATAATGTAGTTTATATTGAATTTCTTTCCTGGCGTGTACTCTTAATTCAAATTGGTAGGTGACAATTCAATTGCATATACCTGTATATTGATTCATGAGACGTGATCAGGTCAGGACTAACCCTACACACTCAGTAGATAAATGTGAATTGATTGTTTACCATCGTATTTAATAAATAAGTGAAACAACCTCATCTTTTATTGTATTATAATTGTAGGGTCACCATACATGTCGTAAATTGGATAAAAACTTTTACAAAAAAAAATACGTTAATCTTACTACCGAATACTCGTACGAAACAGTTGCTTATAACTTACACAATGTGCAATGTTGATCCTGCTCAGTGCTCACGTCTGCTGAATCACACTGTATTACCGAAATTTGGCATGGTCCCGTTTCAAAAACATATCAGTCGTGCATATTATTATTAACGCTTGAAACCTTTTAATTTACACTACTCCTGCGGTGGCAGCATGGTTCCATTTTTATCACTTGTCACTATGCCCGTCATTTTCGCGCTGACATACTTGTTAGAACGTGACAGGCATGGTGACAAATGATAAAGAGCCGACCATCTTAGCTCTACTGATAAAATGACGATTTATGAACTTGTGCAATTTTCGTTACATTGCGGTGTTTGGTTGATCGACTGCATTCATTGTACTCTGTAGTTAGCAATGTATCGAATATTGAATGAACTTTTTTGAACAGTCTAAAGTAGTCCAAATGGAACTTCAAAATGTATGTTCCAGATATGGGCTCTAGTAGAGCTGATAGGGTACTGTCTAATAGTGACGTTTCGTCCGCTGGAGTCGGTTCGCGGCGACGGCGGGCTGTCCATGAGCAAGTACGTCACGTTCGTGGTGTCGGCGGGCGTGACGGGAGTGCATCTGCTGTGCTCGCTGCTGCTTATACTGGCGGCATACAAGGTATATACAATTTTACCTAACAATTAACCTATTGCTATTGTTCGAGATAAGATGAACTTTAAAAGAAACCTAACGCGTTTACAGAAGCTGTCATACCTCACGCTGCCATGGACGATAGTGACCGGTCTCCTGACGGCGATGTACTTCGTGCTGTGTCTGACCGGCATCAGCCTCGTGCTGCAGGACTCGGGAGAGCAGCTAGGGATGGAGGCCGTCTTCATCTGCGTGCAATTCGTCAGGATCTGTGAGTATAGCTAGCTTGTTTACAGAAGCTGTCATACCTCACGCTGCCATGGACGATAGTGACCGGTCTCCTGACGGCGATGTACTTCGTGCTGTGTCTGACCGGCATCAGCCTCGTGCTGCAGAACTCGGGAGAGCAGCTAGGGATGGAGGCCGTCTTCATCTGCGTCCAATTCGTCAGGATCTGTGAGTATAGCTAGCTTGTTTAAAGAAGCTGTCATACCACAAGGTGCCATGGACGGTAGTGACCGGTCTCCTGACGGCGATGTACTTCATGCTGTGTCTGACCGGCATCAGCCTCTTACTGCAGGACTTAGAGGAGCAGCTCGGCTTGGAGGCCATCTTCATCTGCGTGCTGTTTATCAGGATCTGTGAGTATAGCAACTGTCGCTGCAATTGATTTATGGGCGAACTCACGTAGAATAATTCAGCAGCTCCTTGTTAGTAAAGCAGAAACGTATCTTCGCGGTTGGTTGAAGATTAGGAAGATTCACCTTCTCCACCTCCACTGATATCCAGATTTTTCAAAAGCACTGGTAGCTAGGACTGTGTACTGTATGTTTTTGATTTCAAAAATGTTTTCAGTGACGTATAAATATTGACGATGAAAAGATTTATTATGGCACGAACGCGGCGCATAGCGTGCTTTCAGATAGAACGGTGAGAGAAGTTTTTTTACACTTTACTAAAAATAGGTAGCTTCCATATAAGTATTTTCACATAGCTTAGGTATACTGTCATCTGTCATCTCCATACAATTTATCCTTAAAACCTTTGTTTGAAAAAAAAAGTAAAATTTGTTAAATATGACATTCACTGAGGGTTGCAAAATAGTCTGTGCCCGTTTATGACTTAAAGCCTCTGACATAGTAGGATTCTAATAGTTCGAGTTTACAATCCTTGAAATGGATTTGTGACGGCACCTGTACCTAAGCAAATACCTAAATTAAGAGGGGGCAGTTGTTTTTGTATTCATTTTTTACACGTTTTAATAAAGGGCAAATGCCATACTCGTAAAAAACACACGGAAACAAGACTATCTTTGCGAGGGCAGACTGTAAACAAAACCTTAAAAGGTTAACGTTGGCTCGATATGCATGAGCGGTAGAGAGGCAGATGAAATGATTTTCGTTTGTCGCGGTAGGGCTACTTGTTACGATAATGCTGCTATATGTTCCAGGCATCTCCGTGTACTGCATCATGGTGGTGCACAGCCGCCACAAGCAGATCATGGCGGAGGAGGACGAGCACCGCTTCCTACAATCAGGAAGAATCAACAAGGGGAAGAACGAAGACTATCCTCTCATACGAATATAGAACTGCTACCTTATGGCCAAATTTATTTATTTTAACCTATAAGTTTCCGTTTTTCCTTTTGAGGTAGATACGGAAGCCTAAAAACCACATAAATTAATTACTTTACATTTGTCGAGTATCCAGACAATAATAATTAGAGCATCTGTAAACTGAAATGATGTTTTTTAACTTTGTACGAGAAATCGGCGAATATAAAAAATTTCAAAACAATGATTCTACTTTTTAAAGAATAAATCAGTATGTATATGTATATGTTTACCTATGCTTTAGCGGGTATACGTTCATAGGCAACGAGAAGTATTTTTTAAGAGGAAGAAGGTTTTGTACGAAATAACTATACGAGTATTGTTTACCGAATCCGAATACCGAGTTATTTAAGTTCACTAAGTAGGTATTATAAATTGATGATTGTGATAATTTTATAAGTTTATTATTTAATTACCGCAAAGTGTGCCTAAACTGCTCTTCCAGTGGGAAATTGTGGTTTATAATTTACGATAGGGTTCACGACAGCGCGTTCTATATATGTTAACGGCACCAATGATGGGACTTTTAAGAGAAAATTTTGAGTATTTTTGTGTTGAGATTTTTCACCGACATCTGTAAAATTACTGTCGCGTTATGATTTAAAAGTTGAATGTCCAATTCGTCCTCTATGTTTTCTATGTATTGAAAGCTACTGCAATCGGTTTCAATATCATTAACAAATGAAAACTATGGTTTTTGCTCCAGTCATGGGATGTATGGCGTCATTAATTTTCAAACTAATAAATATCAATGAAAAATTAAACTTAAGCAGCTCTTTGGCTCTTGTTTATGGTAAAATGTTGTCAGCGTTTAAAAACTGATGGTAAATACTTGCTTTACAGGATTTGTCAGTACCATCCCATTATTGGTGCCTGTTCCATTACAGGGGTGTTTACTATAATAGGCGTAATAATTAACTTAAGATAATTAGTACCTGGGCGACCGAGCTTTGCTCGGTTATAACTATTTATTGTAATATGGTGGTGTATAGGTGATAAATGATAATCGTAACTACATTTTTTTACTAAATTAAACTTGTCTAAAACAATAAAAATTAAAAAAAAAAATATAAACTTGAACATATATGTTCAAAAAAACAAAAGTTAGTCACCGGGCGAGATTCGAACCCGTAACACTCGTTTAGCAGTCCGCGTCTTAACCCGCTGGACCAGACGGACAGTGGCCGGCTACACGAAATTAGCGACCATATCCTGCGACGAAAGAAAAACGCATGAAAACTCGAAAACACGCGTTTTCCCAAACATAAGACTAATCTAGATCGATTGTTTACCCCCAAAAACCCCCATATACCAAATTTCAGCAAAATCGTTAGAGCCGTTTCCGAGATCCCGGAATATATATATATATATATATACAAGAATTGCTCGTTTAAAGGTATAAGATATGTAATACTGTCTCACTATTCATAAGTGCTTGTTGCTAGGCCTACACGAATAAAGTATATTTGAACGAACTGAACTGCGTGGCGTTGTAAGAGTTATATTTAATATTTAAATTATGTTGTTTGTACTCCATTACTTTCCTCGCTTTCTTGTATGTGTTTGAACAGGTTTATAAGATTGATATATTTTTTTATAGCGGTGAATTTTTTAAATATGCTTTGCAATTTTAAACTTGATTGTCTGGGGTCCTTCTCTAAACTCGGCAGCATAAGCAAGGAATCTAAAAAAATCTGCGATGAAATAAAAAAAAGGTCTTTCATTACATTTAAAAACAATCCTTGTCACATAACACTAGAAGGAAAAATAATTACAAAATATATTCAGGAATTGCAAAATATTTCTTACTTTTTCCTCATAACCAAGCCAGGCAGGTAGGTATTAAAGCACTACATAATTTTTTTGTCCATTACGATTCAATGCGACAATGCAGCGAGTGTGATGGGCACCTTTGCATTCGAGGCAGCGCGATATGACCTACAGGCAAGTAGTTATTCATTCAGAACATTAATAAATAAATAAGCTAATTTTGAGGGATGTAAAGTAACTGATACATAAATATAAACAATAAATACATTGATAGTTATTTTAGGGTTTGTAATGTAGGTAGTTAATAAATACTTTGATAAACGCCTGACAGCGCAGGTAGATAGAAGACGCATTCTTGCAATACACGAATACTCCTGACGGTTGTGTTTCCTTGTGCTCCTGTAAATATAATTATCCCGGGGGATTTATTGAGTACGTTACAGTGGCGACGAGTCAATTAAATAGGAGATCTCTCGACGGACAAAAAAATTAACACTGAAGTTCGATATGTCGATCGGAAAGTTGAGTGTGTTCGATGTTAAGTGCGGGGTGTGGTCGTCATACGTGGATCGGCTCAATATGTACTTGAAGGTTAATAAAGTGGCGGACGATATGAAGTTACCAGTGCTTATCGCGTCTATGGGGGACGAAGCATATGAACTATTGGTGAATTTGGCTAGCCCGAAAGAACCTGCGGCGTTAACATTTGACGAGGCGGTAAAGTGCATGAGTCATCACTTACAGCCGGCGCCATCGGCGTTGGCGGAGCGGTTCCGGTTTAGACAAAGGAGACAGAGCGCGGATGAAACAATAGCCGGTTATGTAGCGGAATTAAAAAGATTGTCAAGATATTGCAAGTTCGGAGAAAAACTGGATGACAACATGCGGGATCAGTTCGTGTGTGGGATCAGGAGTGACATTATTCGCCAGCGGCTATTTGCGGAGAGTGACGACGTGACCTATGCGCGAGCGGTGAAGGTCGCGACCGCCCTCGAGGCGGCGGAACGGGACGCGGCCGCGGTGGAGGCGAAGGGGTCACGGGAATCGGAGGCTAGCGGGAGCGGCGGCGGCGGAGAGGCGGCCGCGGTGCATGCGCTCGCGCCGGCTGGCGGGAGCGGCCTACGCAAGCGGCAAGGTGGCGGAGCGGGCCCGGCATGGGCCAGCCAGCAGCGAGCGGGATTCGGGAGGGCCAACCGGCCCAACGGGGGCCCTGTAGTTGGGCCGCAACAACGCTATTCGTCTTGTGGGGCCTGTGGCGCACAAAACCATACCTACGGGAGCTGTCGCTATAAAAACTTTGTATGCAGCAAGTGCCAGCGCACTGGTCATTTACGCCGGGTTTGCCCAGAGTGGGGGAGGGCGGAGATAAGTGGCCTGCATTTTGGAAATGCACAACAGATGGAGCACGCGGAGACCAGCGGGAATGATTATGACATCGAACAAGAGTTAAACCATCTGTGTTTGAACGACTATAAACCAGTAAGTGTTTCTGTGTATACAGACAGTAAACTTGTTACTATGGAAATTGATACGGGCACAGCAATTGCCTGTATAAGTAAGAAAATGTATGACGACCTATTTAACTATTGTGAGTTGGAATCCGGTAATACTGTTTTCACATTTATCAATAATTATAAGTTTAAACCATGGGGCATGATTAGACCTACAGTTAGATACGGCAATATAACGAAAGTTTTGCAATTATTTATAATAGATTCCGGTACGACTTCATTAATAGGAAGGCAATGGTTGGCCGAATTAGGTATTAAGGTTCCGGATATCCCTATTCCCAAATTTAGCTGTAACTTTGTATCTGGGAAAGAGGAGTTAAAGCATGTGAATGACAAGATTGTTAATTTGCTCGACAGATATAAGGAGCTGTTCAGTGGCGGTCTGGGTCGGTACACGGGCGGCAAGGCGACGCTGGCGGTGCGCGAGGGGGCGGCGCCGGTGTTCCACCGCGCGCGACCGCTGCCGTACGCGCTGTGTGCGCGGGTGGACGCCGAGCTGGACGCCATGCTGCGCGCGGGCGTCATCGAGCCCGTGGACCACTCTGACTGGGCCTCGCCACTGGTACCAATTCCTAAGCCTGACGGCACTCTTAGATTATGTGCGGACTATAAATCTACTTTGAACCCCGTCTTACTGATCGATCGTTATCCTTTGCCTAAAATTGACGATGTGTTAGTAGGTTTAAACGGTAATAAATATTTTAGCAAGATTGACTTATCGCAGGCATACAACCAGGTGGAACTGGATGAGTCTAAGTTGTACACCGTAATAAATACTCATCGAGGCCTCTTCAGGTATAATCGTTTAGTTTATGGACTGGCATCGAGTGTAGGTATTTTCCAAAGAATAATGACGGTTTTATTAAAAGGAATTCCAAACGTTCAGGTATTTTTGGACGATGTGATAATAGGGGGAAAGACAGAGGCGGAGCATATTAACTCTCTGGAATTGGTTCTGCAACGTTTGTTAGACAACGGGTTAAAGTTAAAGAAAAGTAAATGCGTTTTCTTAACCCAAGAGGTTACTTATCTGGGGTACGTGGTCTCCAAAGACGGGATAAGGGCAGATAAGTCAAAAATAAATTCAATTCTAAAAATGTCTGCTCCACAAAATGTGACCGAATTACGTTCTTTCTTAGGTATGGTCAATTTCTTTGCGAAGTTCGTCAAAAATATTAGTTTCATATTAGCACCGTTGTATAACTTACTACGAAAAAATGTAATTTGGAACTGGGACGGGGAGTGTGAGTGGTCTTTCAGGGAAGTAAAGAAATTGTTGACAAGCGCGGAGGTACTGGCCCATTACGATCCAGACCTCCCGCTGGTGCTCACTTGTGACGGGAGCCCGAGGGGCGTCGGGGCAGTACTTTCGCAAAGGGACGAGAGGGGGCGCGAGCGGGCAGTTGCGTTTGCGTCGAGGTCACTTAGTGATGCGGAAAAAAATTATTCGCAGATTCATCGCGAAGGGTTAGCTATAATATTCGCGTTAAAGAAATTTCACCAATATTTATACGGTCGCAAATTTTTATTGCGCACTGATCATAAACCTTTGGTTTCGATATTTGGCGAACATAAAAACATTCCTCAAATGACGGCTAGTAGGATACAGAGGTGGGCCGTTATTTTGTCCGCGTACGATTACGAGATACAATACGTCAAAACTACAGATAATTGCGCGGACGGCTTGTCGCGGTTGCCGGAGGCGGGGCGGTCGGAGGAGGCTACTATTCCGGAGCAGACATATTTACATTTCGCTCAAGAGGCTTTACTGTTAGATTACAATGTTGTAAAATTAAAAACGGCTAAGGACGCCATGCTTAGTAGGGTTTTATCGTACGTTAGGGACGGTTGGCCGCCGGAATGTGACATAGACAATTTAAGGCCATATTTCAACAGGAAACAAGAACTTTACGAAGAGCTCGGCTGTTTAATGTGGGGTCATAGGGTAGTGATACCGGAGAGCTGTAGAGCTAGGGTATTAGAAATAATTCATGAACCCCATATGGGTATCGTGAAATCTAAAGCGATGGCCCGTAGTTACGTTTGGTGGCCCGGGGTAGATGAGGCTGTAGAGGCGGCGTGCCGGGCGTGCGCGGTGTGTGCGGCGCACGCGGACCAGCCGCCGCGCCACGCACCGAGCGCCTGGCCCTGGCCCGCGCGGCCCTGGGCGAGGCTGCATTTAGATTACCTGGGACCTATCAACGGTAAAATGTATCTCGTCGTGCTAGACGCCATGTCGAAATGGATCGAGGTATTTCAAGTGCCCAGTACAGCCGCTAGCTTTACAATAAATATACTTACGGAGTTGTGGAGTAGGTACGGGTTGCCTAAACAGTTGGTGACTGACAATGGGCCACCGTTTTCCAGTAAGGAATTTAAAGAGCATACCAGTCATAACTATATTGAGCACATATTCACAGCGCCCTACCACCCCGCGTCCAATGGGGCCTGTGAGAACGCGGTCAAAACTGTGAAACGAGTGATAAAAAAAGCTATATCGGAACAAAGACCCGTTTTAGAATCTCTTAATACTTATTTATTGCATTACCGTAACACAGAACATTCCACGACGGGAGAAACGCCTTTAATGCTGTTAATGAATCGTAGACTCCGCACTAGGTTAGACGCTTTAAAGCCAGATAGGGGAGCTAAGGTCCTAGCCGCACAGAAAAAACAAACAGAGGCGGCAGGAGGGACGCAGCGGAGGGTGGAGGCGGGAGACACAGTGTGGTACCGGCAATACTTACAAGGTGAGAAGTGGGTTCCAGGTACGGTTTTAAAAGAATTAGGGACAACAAATTATAAGGTTATTGATAAGGATGGTAAGGAAGTGCACAGACATATCGATCAGTTGAGACGGAGGACAAGTAGGCTAAGTTCGCTGGCAGGGCCAAATGAAGATTTGGTTCATACTACCCAGGAACTAGTGGTGAGGCCCGAGGAGTTGGGTGAGGGCGAAGGTAATGGTGAGCTCGAAACGGAGGGAGAAGAAGAGACGTGGCATGATGCCGACCGCGAGGATTCTCAGCCGAGCCCTGCTAAAGCACCAAACGCACCTGTACCGCCCCAGACTCGCACTGAGCGTCATGTGAGACAATGTCGTATAGACAATCCTCCTAAGTATAAGTACTAATTTAAAGGTTACCATAGGTTAAGTAGATAAGTACTTCATTTGGGGTTGTAATTGTAATTAAGTGTGGAGGGATGTAATGTAGGTAGTTAATAAATACTTTGATAAACGCCTGACAGCGCAGGTAGATAGAAGACGCATTCTTGCAATACACGAATACTCCTGACGGTTGTGTTTCCTTGTGCTCCTGTAAATATAATTATCCCGGGGGATTTATTGAGTACGTTACAGGGTTAAGCTTAGTTTTTGTATTTTATTCACATTTAAATAAGGAAAACAGGTCAAATATGGCTTATATTATCGTGCGCTGTTTTTAGTAACAACTTAACAAGATGCTTAGGTACTTAAGGCTGGGGACTGGACGCCAGCGGGGACCGGGCGACAAGCGGCATTTCACGGCCCTGCATATTCGCTCCGTGCAATTACTGTAATATCATATCATGCCCTGTGGGTGTGGGTCATATTGCTAATTTGGCAGTTGCCAAATAGTATGAAGATGTTGTACCACGAAAGTTCATATTTTCACCGAAATGTGCGCTTGCGCCGCCTTCCGTCGCTTGTATAATTCCTCTACCACACCAGTTGGTGTGGTGCGAAGTTTCGCACATAGCCAATATGGAATAAGAAACGGCCAAATGAACAGACACAGTCAATGCCAAAGATCCCTAGATCTTATTGTCACTGTGACAAGGTTCAAAATGGCACAGATAGTTCCTTGGAAGTATTTATTTCCCCTCAACCCGCTGGCGTCCAGACCACAGCCTAATCATATTAGCACGAACGCAACGGGAAAAACTGTTAATTATCAATCGATTTGGCTCCCGAGCCGGATATCCCTCATTGTTACTACCATCATGGGATCGAACACATCGGCGGCCCGGTTCTACAACGACATCAAAATATATTTTCAATTTCTCAATTTAATTATTGGGGTGAGTTGCACTTTAAATTCGAAGTCTAAGGAAAACTCATGGTTCATTTTAATTACCTACTAAGAGCATTATACACCGTGGGCTGGTAAAACCCGGCATATAATTATATATGCCCGGTGTATAATTATCCTATAATTCCTGAATTCGTGTATAAGTAATGTTAATAAAACCCCCTTATGTATTATGTAGTTTAGTGTTCGGATAAACATTCCATATTTTACCATTTTGGCACGGATTCATATTAAGGAGCCTTTTTAACCCTATGATATTAATTTTCAACATTATCAGAACCAAATGAAGAAATTTAAGATTGCGACCAGTTTTTTTTGAATTCTAATTATAGTCGTTTTAAACTGGCCCTTACGCCTCACTTACTGTCTACTGTAAGTAAAACCGCACGTCTTACTTACCTGCATAAAAAAAGGTTCGGTCACCTTAACCAGTTATTGAGTTACAATTCCCATGATACATAATTGCAATAAGATTAAAAATTAACTAGCGGAAAAATATCTTGTACGGTTAGTGGGTGCCGGCGAGTCGAACGCTACAGAACCAGTCTAAAATGTGTCATCGAGATGCGTGACAAAGCGCGTTATTAGACTTATTAGAGAGCGCATTTGGATTGCACTTTTGAGCGTTGGACTAGCCCGCGCTCAGGTGCCAATTAGAATTATTCGCCAATGACCGAACCTTATTTTTTGCACGTGTAGTTTTACTTATAGTTTCTATTTTTCTCCGTGAGCTTCTACGGATTATCGTCTTATCTATTGTTTAAAAACCGAAAAGGCGCGTGCCACTATGAAAAAATGGTGAGGCCGCATAGGTAGCGTTTATTGAATTACTACTCTATTGAGCACGGAATAAGATTCATTATGAACTAATACAGAATTCTAACAGAATAGCTGTCTGATCTCTATTGGTGCGTCTAAGGTAGGCGACTAAACGCTCTCAAACCAGCTTAACTTGTGACACTGCGATCCGAAACAAACATACGTATTCGAAGACCTCGCTTGCACTGGTAATGCGAGCGCACGGCTAGCTAGCGCCAAGGAAGCAATGTTATGTTTCTCGAAGAGCTGGTAAAAAACTAAAAAACAGGGTCGGATTTTCACAAAAATATATTCGGGTGGTTTTACGTTCTTTAATTTAAAGAGATAAAACATAACACTATTTAAATAGTAGTGTGCAGGTAGTACTGCATAAAAAAAAGGTTCGGTCACATCAACCGGGTAATTGAATTACGATTCTATGGAAATTGCAATGAGTTGCAATATGAACTGATGGAATAAAAACTTCCTACGGAACGGTGTAAAACCAGTCGAAAACATGTCATCGAAATGCATAAGGATGTTATCGAAGAGCGCACTTTTTTAGCAGCTTTTTTTGAGCGTTGGACTAGCCCGCGCTCATGAGCCACCTAGAATTATCAGCAAGTTTCGTGGCCTAAACACGGTACTCGACTGAAAAGGTCTCCATTAAATATATGACGATTGTATAAGATACTATTTTGCCTCGCTTCCTTCGCTCATACGATTATAATATTTAATTATTTATAAGTTGCACAAATTTTCAGTTATTTCCCGGGGTTGGCGCATTATCGTGCGGCATATCGATGGCAATATACACTCGCATATATGATGAAATCCTTCGGAAAGAGATGTGGCGGTATGTTTAAGTACTGTTTTAACAGAAAATCCACCTACCTACTAACCAACTTAATAATTAGAAAGGGAATATTCTCAATTCATTCGCATATTTTTAAAACTGTTTTACGTCACGTTTCTAACCTTTCAGATCGTCATTTTCACACATTGTGGAATCGGAACAAAACAATATGACTGCAGCTTTGATTTGGTCTGGGGCTATAATACTTGTCCTCGCTGTTTTTGGCTGCTGCGGGGCGACCTGTCAAAACAAGACAGTGCTTTGCATTGTAAGTATTTATTTGTTACTGACTTTGTTTACCAGGTTTACCAAAAATATAATCTTTTATGGCATGTACATTGGCAGTGGCATTTATCACCGACGCTTACTTACTTCTTATTATTTTTCGATCCTTCATTACTCACGGCAAGATGGAGTTGTCAGACGACCTGGTTGATGATTGCCAATTTTTTTTCAGTATTCCGCGCTTATGGGGCTGCTCGCTGTGATGGACTTCGGTTGGATATTATGGCAGTATTCAACAAGTAGAAATATGTTCACCATCAAGCATTCCTTCAGCCATGATTTTCAACTAGCTTTGCCGATCGCTTTACTCGTCATAACGGTAATTATATTTTTTGCCAAAAACTACAAAAACGCGATCCGAGCAAGCATCACATACAAATGTACTTTAAATGTAAAAAGACGCCATCGGTAAAAATGTTAATAGTATTGTCATTATCCTAATATAGAGGAAAAATCTAGCTAAGCGCAAATGCCGACAGCTCAGGCCGCGTAGCCAACAAGCGTAGTCATCTCTCTCTATCACTCTTCCATATTAGTGCGACTGTGACAGTTGCGTTTGGTTCGCCACGGAGCGTGAACGATATGCACGTTGGCTACGCGAGCAGGCGTCAAACTAACTATATTGAGGACCTGTCTGGCCTAGTAGGTAGTGACCCTGCCTATGAAACCGATGGTCAAAATCCCAGGGTTCAAATCTTAGTAAGAGCATTTTATTTGTGGGATGAGCATGGATATTTGTTTCTGAGTCATGGGTGTTTTCTTCGTATTTATATTAAGTATATATATGGGCCTTATGCATGTTTGCCACCGACGTATTTAGTATTTTTTTATATATATCGCTATCTGTTTAAGTACCCACAACACAAGCCTTGTTGAGCTTATTGTGGGACTTAGTGAATTTGTGTAATTATGTCCTATATTATTTATTTATTTATTTAATTCCATATTAATTTAAATTGTATTTTTTATTTAATGCATGTTAGTTATAAGATGCAAAATGTTTTGAAAAGATGTGTCCCGCCGAGTTTCTTGCTGGTCCCATATTGAGATACCGACCTACAATCTAGGAGGGATTTAATTCTTCTCGGGTCAGAGGTGTAGGGTTAGAGGCGGCGCCGGCGTAGTGTTATTTGACGTTCATAAGCGCATTGTAATATGCCTACTTGAAAAATAAACTACGTATCTTTACCAAATTCAATTTAAATCGGATCAGCGGTTCGAGCTTGAAGAGGTAGGAAACAGCAGACAGACTGACAGTTACTTTCGCATTTATAATATTAGTAGGGATAATTACGCCAGAAACGAAAAAATATTTTCATTCCAGGACACCTGCATACAGTCGCGATATGCGGAGTTAGCAAGAGTAAGCTAAGAGCAGTTTAAAAATAATTATTTGTAGAACAACAGAGGAAAGTTAGTTTTTCTTGCGAGTGTTGATTTTGAGTCGCGAATAAGCGAATCACGAGCGAAGCGAGGGACTCAAAAACACGAGATGTAAAATAACTTTGCTCTCATGTGACACATACAACTTTTCACCTCAGTAGTGAACGGGGCGGGAAGAACATATAAAAGATTTAAAAAAATTAGCATCAAGTAAAGTTTGTATTCCTGTATTCATGGCCATAACTAAATTAAAACGCTACTTTGTCTCACTCCCTGGAGTGACGAAAGTAGGCTTGTTCGAGCTGCTGAGGTGAAAATATTTTTTTTTGCAAAAAGCTTATTCTGGATTACTCCGGATATAAGTTTACCTATCGGCGACGTACAACGGTCTCCGCGGCACAGTTTACCGAACTCATATTGCGTGGTTGCCTGGTTGCAGACTGCAGCAACGACCCTGGGGTCCGTCCTGGCGGCCCATGCTACTAGAGAAGCCAAAGAAGCAACATTACAGCCGCCCCCTTACGAAATGGATCCTCCAGCGTATCCACTTTGCGCCGATTTTGACGTCACAAGGCGTCGAAGTGCCGTTATCATTGACATAATTTCATAGAAATATGTGACAGTTAGATTGGTAACAGTGGCGTAGTTAGGCGTGGGCGGAGCGGCCGGCCCCCTGCTTCTCGGCCTCGCACTCGCGGGAGCCAGCCCTTTTGATTATTTGGGACTTGGAACACATTTAAGCCACGGACTGGACGCAAGCGACGCGCGGTGCGGTGAGCGGCAAATCAAGGTAATTCAGACATTGCGCTTTTCTCATTTCTTTCAAGCCGCGCCCGCGCACCGCTTGCGTCTAATGTGCGGCTTGAAAGAACAGGGCCTCGCGCGCGGGCACACGCTACGCCACTGTTTGCTAGTTTTTTTAGAATTAGTTTATTCTATTTTAGACTCAGATGCAAAGTGAGGATACGATCCTATATTACTACAAATTCGGTACAAAAGCGGGAGAAAATTGTCCAACTGAACTGTTTTTTACGGTCAACATCAATAGAATGATGAAACAATGCATCAAAAGTATCTGCCATCCTGGAAAACATTTCCGAAACGGGAATGTGCGTGCATGAACTGTAGGGGGCAGTACAGGAGTTTGTTTATTGGCGCTAAGTGTACATGTCAATGTAGCCCACAAGATGGCAGTCCATACAATGCATAAGAAAACGTGAATAGCCTTGTTTTGGCGTGAAGTATCAATGTACAGTTTATGTTCCCGATTGAGGCCTCAAGATGGCAGAATTGGCAGAACGCGCACGGTCCCTATAGAGATGTATCTCTAATACAGTTCGCGGTCAAACGTATCTCTCACAAACTAAGTGTTCTACATATAGCGACATGGTTCTTATTGTTAAGGCCCCGTGAGAGAGACCTGAAAGAACCTGAACAAGTTTTTCTCTCACTCTCACTGAGCATAAACGTGAGCGAGACGGCTGTGCGCGCCCGGGATTACGGATGGGTATCATCTTTTTGAATTTGTTTTTTTTTTTAAAGTTTTAACAACAAAAACTGTAATCGATGAGTCCGATCAAAAAAAAAATGCATTTTTAGAAGTAGTTTTCATATTATTTACGTTGGTCCAAAAAAAATTACGTATTTTTAAGGTGCGTTTTAGGCCTTTGTTCGTGTTTTTTCCCATCGAGTGAAAGTCAAGAAATCAGATTTCGAATCGATGAAGTTACTAGAAAAAGGCCTCAAGCTATTTAGCTACTTAATTGAAATTTTGGCAACCGTATCGTATTGTGATCTAAAAAGCTACCATTTTTCAAAACTCTGCTGACAGAACCTACTGCACCTTAAGCTATTAGAGAATGTCAGATACTTTTGACGCGTAGTCTGCTCCGCTACATTTGATGCTGATTTTAATTACCTATCTGTTATCTGCGATATAAAAATCACAGCTATAGTTACGTCAATAAGCTGTAATTAAGTTTTACTAAATAATTATCTTCTTCTTCCTCGCGTTGTCCCGGCATTTGCCACGGCTCATGGGAGCCTGGGGTCCGCTTGACAACTAATCCTAAGATTTGGCGTAGGCACTAGTTTTTACGAAAGCGACTGCCATCAGACCTTCCAACCCAGAGGATAAACTAGGCCTTGTTGGGATTAGTCCGGTTTCCTCACGATGTTTTCCTTCACCGAAAAGCGACTGGTAAATATCAAATGATATTTCGTACATAAGTTCCGAAAAACTCATTGGTACGAGCCGGGGTTTGAACCCGCGACCTCCGGATTGCAAGTCGCACGCTCTTACCGCTAGGCCACCAGCGCTTCGTTACTAAATAATTATGACCTAATTAATATATTGTCTGGAAGATGTGGTTTTTAAGCAGTAAGACTTCCTAGAGTTTTTTTTGTGTAGTAAAGAGTATTAATATAATTATATGTTATTGTTAATATCATAAGATTCAGGCCACTGTTTGTTAACATGTTACCAATGTTAAAAGTTCACCACAGGTACCGTGTCAGTTCCTAAGGTTGTACCCACTTGAAAGATTATAAGTATATAGAATGATAATAAAAAAATATATATTCTATATTTTATTTCAACCGCAACCAAATAGTGTTGTGTTCCTGCCAGTGAGTAAGGTTGCCAGAGCTCAACGAGGGTGCGGAGTGTTAAGGTCGACAACGCGCATGTAACTCCTCTGGAGTTGCAGGCGTACACAGGCTACGGAGACTGCTTACCATCAGGCGGGCCGTATGCTCGTTTGCCACCGACGTAGTATAATTTTTTTTTTTATTGGTTCAGGATAACATCAGCCGTAAATATAACGAAATCATATTAATGCGTACATAAAAGAAGGCCAATAACAGTCATCCATTAAATTACATTATGTAGGTAACGATTAAAAATAACAAAAAATTAAACAAACAAATGCTCGAAACATACGTGAACAGTACTTGCTTTGGCGTGAAGAGTCAATGTAACGACAGTTTATGTTTCCGATTCGCCACAAGTTGACGAAAAAATATTATTAGAACAATTATTTATTCAATCAATCAATTTCTTGTATTAAGCTAGAGCATCGATGTCTTAGCAATATTTCACGTTAACTTGTGGTTGCTAGTTAAAACGCTGCAGGCGTATAAAGTAGTTCACTGAATTCGTAACCGATTATTAGATAAATATTGCTATACTCGTATTGATAAACTCATATCTTCTTCTTCAGTTGTCAATGCTGAAGATCGTGTCATCATGTCCTGTTGAAGACCAAGTTCCTACATAAGCTTCTATTCTTAGCCAACCGCGTAGCCCCGTGCACTTTTAATTGCATAGGTGCAGTGAGGTGCACACCATCTAATAGGAGGTGGGCCTTGACATACACATATACAATTTGAATTTAGTAACTCCATGAATTTTCATGGTAGAAGATAAAGAAGTACCTCGTACTCTGTCATTACTTACGCTACTATTATAACGCTTTCTTTCAGGGTATCTTGCTTACGGTAGCTGCAGTAGATAAATGACCATCAAAGTAAGAGTTTAGAGCGCAATGTTGTACACTGTTCTTATAAAGTACTCATAGAAAGACTGTTCCAAAGACAACATTCGTCAAACCTTATTACAACGAGCTAAGGTCTATTGCACATCTGGGGCCTTCGTGGTTATGAATGGTGCGGACAATCATTCACTTTCCTCGGGTCACGAAGTCGTGGCCCGGGGGTCAGTGCACCGGCGGGTTAAAGCAAAATAAATGTAATTGAACTGAGTGTTTTGAGCGAAATTGCTGTCTAAACAAATTCTCGTTTTATTTAGACAACTTAAATCTGAGCAAGATACGTACCTGTTTATAGCTCGATGAATGTATAAATGACAGATAACAATAGAGAGTAAATAAATAAATTAAATATCTACCCGCTCTCATTTCTTTGCGTTACAATTTAAAAGCTATTTTTTTTCTAAAATATAAAAAATGAAGTAGCTAGGCTAGGCACATAGTACCACTCGCACGTCTATTGCTCCATGTCGCAGGGTGACGAAGCAAGTTTTGAGTAGCCATAAAGTGACCCACTGCCACGACGGTTGTCCTGTTGTCCTGTACATTTTCTCATAATTTTCAGTTGTCAAAAAATTCGTCCATGTTTCACCATAATTCCCTATATGTTGACCATGTCACTATAGGATAAGACGGATTGGGTTATAGGCCCCACGCTAGCCCAAAGCGAGGCGAGGCACCTTTAAATTTCTTCTCAGATTCCTCGCACTTTGTTTTTATTTCTTTCTCGTATCAATGACTCATACTCGTAATTTAAATATACCACTTTCGTTAGCTTTGTAACTAAGCTTGTTAATTCTTTGTACCTACACCGATACGGGCAGAGCCATCAGATCTCGCCGAGAGATCTTGCAATGCAAAACGTTAAGTACGCCATCGTTCCAACTTTCGTTTCCGTAACAATAGTTAGTTTTATCGCCCATCAGCAATTAAAGACCCGTCAGACATGGACGAGACCACACTAGACAGCTTGTTTTTAGAGTTCCTTTTGCATATCAATCGGGATTATTTATTTATTTTAACTTTATTGCACAGAAAATAAAGTGAACACATGTCGGACTTATATATAAAGGCATGCTCAATATTATATACCAACCAATGGGCCAAAAAAACAAACAAATGTTTTTAGGTGCATCATTTTTTGCGCTGTAGCGTAAATTGTGTATCAAAATGGTACGAAACCCAACAGGACTCGGAGATGCACTTTAAATAGGCATTTTTACCTACCTACCTACCTACTTCTGTTTCATCCATAAGCACTAAGCTGAATTCTATTAAAAACTGAGATATTCCAATAACGTTATGCATTCATCCTAAGCATCGTAATCAGCAATCAAGATGAGTAAGAGTTAATTAGACGTTCCGATTGGCATTATCACTACATCATTATGATTGACCATCTTTGACGGGTCACAGTACGAGTAGATCGACAGACATTAAAGATTGAGTTTGCGCAATCTGTGTGTCACAATGATGACAGGGATAATTGCTCACGATTCTACGTCGCAAATTTTGTTTATCTAACTCTAGATTCTACGTTTTTTAGGTACCTCATTCTTACATCCTTCGCCATATTACGGATTTTCAGTGGTAGGTACTAATAGTAATTTATTTCACCGACTAGGAGTACCTACTTTTTGACAACAGGAGTTGAAAGTTTTCGAATGTCACCGTTTAATAGAACCTTGCTAGGCTTTATATTAATGATAAAATTGCATTGTTTTTGCGTGTAAAAATACCTAACATTATTCATATAGAGTCCGACTGTCCTTACAAACATTCGCGTTGTCCTAATAATTTTGTAGCTTAACTCTGACGCTTAGTTTTTAGCAACCTCTCATCTCTGGTGCAAAACCAGCAAAAGCTTGCGTCGCAAAGTGCGGAAGGGACGAACCGGCCTGTAATACATCCGTCGCTTGCGGAGCGCTCGCCTCAGAGGCACCAGAATAAAGGTGACGTTCGAATGTCAACTGCAGCTGCATTACTGTTGAGGCATCGGTGTTGCCGCCAGTATATCTGTCAAATTCCTTAATAAAATAATTGATGGAATGAACCGGTGTATTCCCAGTAATCCCCGCTGGGAACAGATGGGAATACACCAATGAACCTCATAAGTAGGTACCAGCAGTACCTAATGCCGCGACGAACGTAACTCATTTTAATAAAAAAATTGTAACATTTGGAGATTTCTCCGAGATACAAAAACAGCTGAATGGATTTCGATGAAATGTGGCACACAGATACAACCTGGAAAAGGACGTAGGATATTTTAATCACGCAATTCATCACCTAGCCTACGGGTTGAAGTTGAAGTTGAAATTTAGTATCAGAATACAATGGAGGACAACTTCTACGCAAACGGGGTCACACACAGAGGCTTGTTAAGCATACCTTTGGCCTAGGGTCTATCGCAATTAAATTTCATTATTTTACCTTTTATCCGACGTTTCAGCCAGGTTGCTCTAGCTGTGGTCACGGAAGACTGACGTCCCAGCAGTATGTCAATGGAGATATTAACCATAAACAACACTAAACTACCCGACCCCTACCCCCTAACCCCCAAAACTGTACTAAATGCGAGAGCTTGCCTAGCCAAGCGATAATCGTTTGTAGAAAACGCCGAACAATGTACAGTCAACAAATTAAAATTTGTGACCCATTTCGTACCTTGCCACAGTGACAATAATATGAGGTGTCTCTTTCATGTCGTTTGTCACTATGACAAGGTACAAAATGGGTCACAAATTAAATCTTTTGATTGTACCTGCCGGAATGATCACATCACTTTTATTCGCATCTGTCATAGCTACATTATTACTATTCGATTGGCATTTACGATCGATTCATATCTAGGGCACTTCTGAAAATGCTGAGAAATCAATATTAGGTCTATACGTATATTCTGGAGCTATACGGATTCGATTTGATTTGAGATAGCTCTTTAGCGATAAGGCCACAGCGATTGATAATAAACATAGATGTCGAACTAGCTCCGAAAAATGACCCCACACACATTGTGCCGAAGCGGGCGGGGCGTCAATTTTGTGCCGCGGAGCTATTTAGTTCGCAAATGGCGGCCCATTGTGACAGTCATAGTAAGAAGTATTCAAATTATATCTTTAACGAAAGAATTATGCCTTATTGTGCGGATAAATGATGTGCTAGTCGTTCCAACAAACACTGGAAAAAATATGGGATTACTTTTCACGTATAGTTTAGCTAGGATCATATTAATTTGATTTCTCTTGATCACAACAGGCTTTATATGGGGATGATGTTATGCATTTTAAACAACCATTGATATTAAGAAACTTTCATTTTTAATTTGTTCAGGTTGTTATTTTAATAATTTAAATTTGTGATAGTAAAATACGAGTCGCCGTTGTAGGTGGAGGTTTTTAGGGTTCCGTAGCCAAATGGCAAAAAACGGAACCCTTATAGATTCGTCATGTCCGTCTGTCTGTCCGATTTTTATGTGTACTTTCTTACTAAGTCCCGGTATCTGGCTGCTATTTATAACTTTTCGTTAAGTTCGCGGACGGCTGGACCGATTTGGCTAATTTTGGTATTGGAATATTTCTAGGACCAGGGAAGGTTTGAACGCTGAAAAATTATGGAAAGAATACGAGGAAAATAGTAAAAACAATAATGCTATTTTTCTCAAACTTTTAATGAAATGTTCACATGACTTACTTCAAATTAGGTTCGGAAATACTACATATCAGGTGCGATGAGTGAAGATGATATGTAAAGGAATTTCATACAGCCTTACACACCTAGGCCTGTAAGGCAACCTTCTTTTGTTTATTAAACGTCAAATTATGGCATTCAACCAACAAAAACCTATAAGCAAAATTCTGCCATTAAGTTTTTTTTTCTTGTTTTGTCTTTTTCGTGTTTTTTTTTCTTTTTTGTGTTCGTTAAATATTGTTTCTGGGATTCAAAGTGGAACAAAAATTTCATTATTTTTGCGCTACGACGTACGGTTTAGGAGATACAGCTCCATAAAGTTTTTTTTTCAGTCATGCAGAAATCTTTATAGGGCTGTATCTCCTAAACCGTGCGTCGTAGCGTAAAAATAATCAAATTTTCGTTACCCCTTCAGTGACCCGAATATAATATTAACAATCATCATCATCATCCAATTTTTTTTAATTATTTCATTGCAAGTTTGAGAAAAGCACTACATATACAAATCTCGGCGAGAAACGGGGGGGTTGCCAGCCGCATATCTCTATTCGACCTCGCTACGCTCGGCCTTCTATATCTAGGTACTTGGCCTGCAACCCTTCGTTTCCCGTCCTCTATAGTAATGTACTATTCCCATACAAACTGTTCCTATGACGACGTGTTCAATACGAATTTCTGCATGTTTGCTCTGATCAAGATGAAAATCGATATCTGAGGATCCTACAGGTCCTTTACAATGAATAAGAGGTGAAAATTAAACCAACGCCCGCCATCTTGGATTTCTGCATTTTGGCTCTGATCGAGATGAAAATCGATATCTAAGGATCCCAGCGACCCTTCATTATGATTCTGAGGTCTTACATTAACATCTTAAATTTCTCCGTGTTTGCTTTTATATGATGAATGATGATCATGATAAGAGCAAAAATATCGCCATATTCAAGATATCGGGCGTTTCATTCAAAATGGAGGATGCTTTTACCAAATATGACTTCAGAATCATAATGAAGGGCCGCTCGGGTCCTCAGATATGGATTTTCACCTTGATCGGATGAAAAATTCTAAAATTCAACTCGCGGCATTTTTTTTTTTATCTCAAATTCGTAAATAAAAGGCCTCTCGGATCCTCAGATATCGGTTTTCATCTTGATCAGAGTAAAACCCAAAATTCCAATTTACATTCATTTACATCTGACATATTTCTGTGCCACCTAACTAAATGTCGCAGATGCCCTATAAGATGAACGACACAATGTATTTATTGGTTCGAAGGCTTAATTGCCTTTAAACACGTGCAATAAACGAACAAATAATAAGCCTTTAAAATAAAATAATAAATTATCATACAAAAATATTGCATTTAAAACTAGTCTACATAATTATATTGCATGAAACTGTCTACCTAGAGCTGCGCTACAGCCAATCACAGCGCCTCATTTTATAATAGACCAATCGTAGTTCGGGTGGTTTAAATTGGCTAATCATGGTCAAATGAAGTTTCGTCGAAGAAAACAAGACCTGAACTTTGACGAGTTGCAATTGGTCCGTTATTATTATTGCGTGTTTTAATAGTGGGGCCACTTTTACGCTGATATTTTGTTTGACGTTAGTCTTCTATGTTTTTTCGTTCGCTGTAAGGCCACCATTTGTTTACCTCTGTCTTTATGCATTACGTTACGAGTGAGTTTCCTTGTAAATTTATTTTGAGATTGTGCAATAAAGAGGATTTGTATTGTACTGTAGATTTGTAGCTGATATACGAGGCAAAAGGGCGTTACATAAGCGACATTCTCGTGGAATGCCCCAGTTAGACGATTGTCATCTTGACGACGGCCCCGGGGGTCACAGGTCACAGCACAGGTGAGGCGAACACCGGTAGCCTGTGGAATCGCGCGGCGGAATGCGGGCTAACGACCGGCGCGGCGCGGGCGCAGCGGGCGGTGCCCTGCCGGCCAGCTTAGGGCTTTCTCTGAACCTAAACCTTGTTTTTATGTCCTAGCGGCACTAAGACGAATGTTTGTGCGACGTTTTGACTACAACCATCGGATTATTAGATTTTTAGCATTTGAAATACGCATCCTGTAGATACGTAAACGGCATCGGCAAGGCAAACATCTTATTCATACAATTTATAACCTGATAACCTTAAAACGCAAAACATGTACTGACATGACCACCACCCCACCTAAAATATGTATTGATAGGACCATCACCCCACCTAAAATATGTATTGATAGGACCACCACCCCACCTAAAATATGTACCTATTGACAGGACCACCACCCCACCTAAAATATGTATTGACAGGACCACCACCCCACCTAAAATATGTATTGACAGGACCACCACCCCACCTAAAATATATATTGACAGGACCGCCACCCCACCTAAAATATGTATTGACAGGACCACCACCCCACCTAAAATATGTATTGACAGGACCACCACCCCACCTAAAATATGTATTGACAGGACCACCACCCCACCTAAAATATGTATTGACAGGACCACCACCCCACCTAAAATATGTATTGACAGGACCACCACCCCACCTAAAATCCCTAAAATAAAAAGGTTGTAGATAGCAATAATATATTAGCCTTTAGAAGTTTTTCATACCTAGTTCGTTCTCAGGTGTTTCTTTTTAAATATTAATTCCTTTGACACATATTTTTGTGTCTAATCGATATTTTAATAAGTAAGTAATAGGAGTCGAGGAGTGTTAGGGTCGGCAACGCGCATGTAACTCCTCTGGAGTTGCAGGCGTACAAATGCTACGGAGACTGATGACCATCAGGCGGGCCGTATGCTTGTTTGCCACGGACGTCGTATAAAAAAAAATAAGATGTTTGAAAGTAAATAAACATGAACCACACATATCATCAGTGTCAAAACATTAATATATATATCTCATAAATATGTGAAATTAAGAGGCCAAAATACTCTGATTGACTCCCGAAAAGAGCCAATTAAAACTCCGAAATCGAATATTTTTTTATGATCAACTAGCCTATTATTATTATTTATGTCTCAGACAAAATGAGCGCTCACAGCTCGGGCACTACACGATACATGATTACGGTAATTAAGTGGGCATTAAATCAAATCACTTCATTATTTTAAAACACTTTCTTCACAATTAATTCAGTTTGCGCTTTGTCGCGCCCGCCGGCGTTTAGACCATAGACTAAATTAAAATAGACAGGTAATTTTTGTTAACTGGCATAAATGGCTTAAAATAGCATTTTTTTGTGCTGGGTCACTAAACCCGCTGAGTTAGTCAATTATTTTAATTAATAATGAAAATAACAATGATCGATGTTTCTTTGTTTTATAGGTCGAAAAACTATTAAAATAGAAAATTACATGAAAACTATTCGGCCATTTCTAGCTAATTTTGCAAAGGGGCATATTACGGGTTGGTCGGCGGGGGTTGTGGGTTAACCACGATGGTATACATATATTTGGTTCTTTGGTTCTTTTCTCCGCTCCACTGGATTACAATAATATTGGTTACTTCCCGCACGTCTCCTCTCATCTCCGCCTCAGTAGAAAGGCAGCCTTTAATTTCTCCTATTGGCTGAATATCTCAAATAACACAATCAGGTGTACTTACTTTAATAATTGGGTAATAATAATAAAATACTTTATTGCACACTATAAAATAAAAATTACAGAGAATTCATTGGATTAATGATCCTTATATGATATTAGTCCAACAAGGACAGCGGGTAGTATAAAAAATAAATAAAAATCATTTATTGCAGATCAATGATCCATATATTATTGATAGATTCCATCCGAGCTAGCTCTGCACCAAGTAAGCAGCGTCAAGGTGTGGCCCTCCCCGAACTCCGCCCATCTCCGCCTCAGTGTTAAGGCAGCCCCAACCCCCTGCTTATTATGTTGTCCCCCCTGTCTGCTCTATGAGAGCCTAACAGCGCACCGCGTCACTTTCTCGCACTCTCACTAATTCCAGTTGCATTGTAATTTGTAACATGTGGCCGTTGACCTGAAATTTGGATGTACAGTCGGCAGTCGGTACTTTTTACGGTTCCGTACCCAAAGGGTAAAACGGGACCCTAATAGTCCTAATACTAAAACTCCGCTGTCCCTCCGTCTGTCTGTCTTTTATTTTTTTATTTTATTTCAATAAAATACAGTGGATACTGTCTTAATATTAAATACAACGTCCCACAAAACTGTTTGCACAGTTTGACTGTGGGATCCGTGGGGCTATACCAAGGTAATGTTGGAACAAAGCTCTTTTAAATTTATTTTTATTTTTCTCCTGTCTGATAGTTGCAGGTAAGGCGTTGAGTAAGTATCAGCAGGCTGTATCTAATGAACCGTGATAGTTAGACAGTTGAAATTTTCACAGATGATGTATTTCTGTTGCCACTATAACAAAAAATACTAAAAAGTACGGAATTCGCGGTGGGCGAGTCCGAGTCACACTTGTCCGGTTTTTTTTGTGATACTCGGTGCCTAATTTTACAACCCATATAAAGACGTGGTTGCCTTTATAGGCGCTTACAACTCCAAAGGACCTAGACAAGTTGATAATCGTACATCGAACGCCATACGAAAAGAAAAATGATTTGGGATGACAGGTGCTGTGTGGTTAGCCACGTGGCTATTCCCATACATAAACAAACAAACAAACATTTATTCAGCAAATAGGCCACAGGGGCACCGAATGAAGTGTCTCACGTTAATGCCACTCAAAAGTAAAGTTACATACTTTAACATTATTTTACTTTCGATTGTCGGTTTCTATCTAGTTCCCCAGGGCTAAATAGATTCTTATAAACCTTAGCCTTGCCGAAGTCGAAAATATGCACTTGTGACCTACATATTAACGATAGTCGTATGGTTCGTATTGCCATCTGTGCGGAGTCTATTCGTTCAAAGTCTGCCCGACTTATTGTATGTATTGTGAGGACGTGAGCCATCACAATATTTACACAATGGACACTTTGTGTTATGATTATGATTACTGAAATGACCCAATTAGTCTCGTTACGTACCTTATTAGTTATTACGTATACAGGTAGAAACATATTGCACGATAACATTCAAAGGATACACATAAATAAATACAAAATCTAAATTATTACCCTTACTATTAGGGCAAGAAAACACTAGTTTTGAACACTATTTGCAACGATTTATTAATATTAAAGCGCAGCCCAGACGTTTTTCCATACGACAATCAACGCTAATGACAAATTGCGACTAACTTCACGTATACATGCATATTAGGTACATATAGACAACTAGCTCACGGTTCTTCGCATAATACTTTAATACCTCCCCTCGAAGACGTGAGCAAACCTGAGGGCCTACCGCGAACCACGTTCGACGTGTTGCCTCTCTGTCGCACTTGTGAATTCGTACGTAAGTGTGACAGGGAGGCAACACGTCGAACGTGGTTCGCGGTAGGCCCTCTGATTTCCGAGATTACGCAAGCATTCATGATGTTTAATAGCAGTTCAACCCTTCGTTAATATTAATACATCTGCTCTGCTGGCATTTTCTCCGTAAAGTCTCAATTAGTTCATTTGTATTTTAACCCTTACTGACTAATATATAAGACATACTTTAGACAAAAATAAATAGGTAGCTAATTGGGGCTTGGAGCGCGTGATAGCCGCCCTGTGGTTGTGAGACGTCACGCACGACCCCATAATGTAAATAAACAGGTTCACTCTACTTACAGCTCGATGAATAAACCAGTTCGTATTTGACCGCCCAAAAGCTCTGACGTTTTATTTATAAATACCTAAGTGCCTATATAGCTAAATATATAGCTAAACCTTATTAATTATCTCACCCCTTCTGTCACGCGTTAACGACTAACGCCAGAAGTACTGTCGCGGACTTTGATTGTGGAGCCATATAATAATAATAATGCCTGTTGCGACCGGTTCATGGGTGTCTATTGTTGCGCCTGTGAACGGGTTCCAGCAGGCGTTCTACATGACATTAAAGCTCTCCAAGGGGCCTCTACGTGTTGAATCTATATCCCCACGGAAGCCTATCAAAAGACCGGGATTTATAGGCCCGTGAAATCCAAGGAGATACAATAATAATAATAATATTCTTTATTGTGCACAATGAAAACATGATTAAATACAGCAATTAACATAAAAAACCGAAGCAACAACAGGCATAAGGTTTACATTATATTGGACATTTCAAACCGTTAGTATTGACCACCACACTAGTTAGCTCAGAAATTACCGTCCCCTACAATATTTGTAATCAATTATCAGACCGCATACAGTTAACAAATACATAATTACAAATCGTTTAGACGCGCAATCAGCTCGTCAGAACAAACAAACATACAAAGATTAGTGTTTGTTGGACACCTGCCGCATATAATAGAAAGTGTAATTATCTTTCGGCCATATAACGAATTAGATACATTTTATTGTAGACACGAGATGGCAGGAGATATTCATTAGCTTTAGCTTACCGATTGACGAACCACACGGGTTCGAACCTCTGATTGTACATATCACCCCGTCATCCTACCTACCTAGATTAATTAGGGACCATCTAGGTTAAGTATACAAAAAGTCATATCATATGGCAGTTTCTTGGTAAAAAGAAGTAAATTATAATATGTTGCCAAAGCACAATACGGGTTCCTATAAGATAGCGCCGTGTCAAGCGCAAAAAACAAGGTTCTTCGAGTGGTTAATATTGTGAAACACAGCCAACTGGTCAGTAGAAAAGGCGCGAAATTAAAATTTGGGAAAATTGTTTAAGGCAAAATTATGGGAAGTCAACTCCTGGCGCCTACATTTTTTAATTTTTTTGCCTTTTTCTACTGACAACGTCGCTGTGCCAGAGTATAGACTGATTACATACATTGGTGATTTAGTTAAAATACGTATAATATTGTGTTCCTGCCGGTGAGTAAGGTTGCCAGAGCTCAACGAGGGGGGGGGGGGGGATGCTAGGGTCGGCAACGCGCATGTTACTCCTCTGAAGTTGCAGGCGTACATAGGCTACGGAGACTGCTTATCATCAGGCTTGCCGTACGCTTGTTTGCCACCGACGTAGTATGAAAAAAAAGTGATAACTAATACCTATATGTTAATATTACCTGCTTGATGATAAAACTAGAAATCCTACATTAATTTAAGTCTTAAGCTAACTCTCGTCATCGTAAACTTATAGTAGTTTCTTTATTGAATTTTGGAAATAAATAAAATTTTCTTAAAAAATAGTTTCACACAAACGAAACGACCATTAAATAATTCGTTCCGAATTATACTAGTGTTATTATCGTATAAAATTTTAGTGCTAAAGAAGAAAGCGATTCTATCACCTTAGCCCATCTTTATCGACCATACAATAATCATTACAAATCCATTTCCGAGATCTCCAGTGATAACAGTAATTGGATTCGAGACCACAAAAACTATTCATTTTATACTCAATTATACTCATCGTGGGCACAATCAATTGCCTAATGTAAACCTTAATACAATGACATAAGGCCTACCCATGGTTAGTTATGAATGCTCTGTTAATCTGTTTCTCACGGAGAAGAAAGTTTCTCGGCGATAGGTATCGGTTTTTTTAGTGCTGATTAATGAGGTGTTGGTGTGGTATAATGTTTCCCGGGTTGATCGTTGGGTACGAATCATGAGTGAACTAAGTACGTCACTAATAGACCGAAAATCAGTCATTATCATAGGTACATCGGGGTATTTGGTGCGGAAATCTTTTACACTAGCTAGAAAATACCTATTTTAAATTCATAGTTTGGTAATTATTTTAGAATAAACACACGAAATCATTCCCGCACCAAAAACCCCGATGTATGGTCATTATATACCTCTCTACGATAGGATAAGATCCTTCTGATTTTTTCGGATCCAGATATTTAATTCAAAAACTAAAAATTGTGTGCCGATGTATTTGGTTTGGGTGTCTATTAGATGCTGCCTGACTCGTTGTTGTCTTCCCATGCAAATTGGTATGGTCGGTGCCCCAACTGAAGTACCCACGTCGCCAAGTCGCCATACTAATTATAATATAGAAAAGTGGATAACTTACGTTAGGGCCCCGACATTCGTCCCTTATCCTACGAAGACCCTTTTTTTAACACCACCTCGGTGGCAAACAAGCATACGGCCCGCCGGATGGTAAGCAGTCACCGTAGCCTATGGACGCCCGCAACTCCAGCGGTGTTACACGCGCGCTGCCAACCCATTAAAAAATCGGACACTCCTTTATTGAAGTACCTCATACTTTACATTTCATCTGTGTTTTATAAGGATCCTTCATAATTATTTATTGGTCAGAATACAGTACAATTTGGTCTTAAAATAATAAAAAGGAAGGAAAGTAACGTCTTAAAATAATAAATAATAGAAAGAAAAGGAAGGAAGAAAGAAATTAAAGGAATTCTTAGTTACTTTTGCATTTTCTCGAGCACGATATTTTCTGCTATGTGCAGTATAGCAGGTGAGGTTTGAACCAACAGACATACAATATAAGATCTAATTAAATCATGTCGAGGTGACTGTACTTAAGGAACCCTGTTTTGGCAAACTTTTACTTGCCATTACGTACTCATACGTCTGAATCGATTTCTTCTAACCGTAGGTACGTGCCGTTACTGCCACGACCTGAGTCAGTGGCCCAGTAAGGCGAACATTAGGCCTGAGGCCGACTACTCCTTTAAAGGGATATATTCACTGGTTTATAGTAATCTGTTCGGTTAGGTGGGCGGGGCACTGTGCTCTATACTTTTGAACAAAAACGGGACGGATAACATACCAACCACCACCAGCTGGAAGCAGGGAGGAAATTACCATAAATATGTTTATTTTCTGCGTGTTTGGATGGCTACCGTTCCTCAATCAAGCAACGCATCGCCACCTGACGTTTCCGTTAACGAGGTAACATAAGTTACATTTGACTCAAACACCTTATAGTATTTTTCAAACTCGATGGGTAGGGTGACAGGTCTTCGGACATATACATAATTTATAATCTAAAAACGCCAAATCTCGCAAAATCGTATTGAAATGACACATGACAGAGCATTCCCATCGAGTTTGAAATAGTTAGGTACATAAGTATTTGTTTTACAAGGGGGTAAAGTTTGTTTAACCGCTCGTGCTAATATTGATAGTTTGATACCCGAGCAAGCGAAATATCCCAAAATTGAACCACGAGCGTAGCGAATCCTTTGAGAAGTGGAATCTTGAGCGTTGCGAGGGTTTCAAAGCACGAGGGTTAAACAAAATTTGCCTCCGATTGAAAAACACAAATATTTTCACCACAACAACTCGAAGAAAATACTAACCATGAAATATCAAAACTATTCAACCAAATCAAATATTATACGAGTCACCCGGGATCAAATGACCAGCGCAATTTGTAAATTTTACTATAGATACATATAGTACGGTCACGTCTGAAAATATCGTTACGAAAAGTGTCAAAAATATGTATACACGACTTTATCGCCCATATCAAGGTAGTGTATAGATATTTTTGGCACATTTATATCAATATTTTCAGACGTGACTGTACTAGGATATTTTTAGAGTTCCTTACTACATACTGATATCGAAGCGTACCAACTTATGCCTCTACAATAATCCGCCATTGAACTACTCCTATTATCACTGCGTACACAATAAAACATCTTACAAGCAGAAAGTATATTGACTCTATGTACAGTCAGCATCAAAAGTAGCGGATCAAACAAGGTGTCAAAAGTATCTACCATTCTGTAACAGCTTCATAGCAAAATTTGATGGTTCTAAATGTAGAACAATTAAGACTATAAAAGATATACTTTTGAATTAGAATTTTAGTGATTCATCTATATTTGGAAAAGTTATCCGGAATATCAGATACTTTTGACGCGTTGTTTCATCCGCCACTATTGATGCTGACTGTACCTAACGCTCGTTTGACTTTACATAAGCACGTCTTTGCCACGCTTTGAGTGTGTAATGAAACTAATGAACCCATTGCCTTACTCTTGGTTGTTGCAGATTATTTTAAGGAGTTGGAAGCGCGCATTTGACAATCCTGAAGTTGCAAAGATTCATAGGCTGCGGTAACCGCCCCCCTACCAGACGGGCTGTACGATAACTTTCCATCGACGTGGTTTAAGGTTCCTCCTCCCGCTAAATACAGTAAAACTAAGTTTTGAACACACTTTTGATCAGAATAAATATACAACAATCTACAAGATATATGAGCAATGATATGATTTTACTGGAAATCTATTTTAATTAAAATAAATGAAGAAAAAAATCTTAAAGTCTTCAAATTTTTAAAAAATTCTTAAAAAGGTTACCAAACTGCGATCGCACTCGTAAGTTTCATAACACCGAGTTGCGAATGTCAACTCATTCTAGTCTAGGAACAATTCGTAACAGAGGACAGGCCATAAGATACCTCTTGTTTATTTATAGGAAGTCATTATACTGGATATAAAACGTAAGTTTTGCTATGAGTCACCGCACCATCACGGGCAGGGTCGCGTCCAGGCCATATGGCTCGCCAGTTATGGTCTCCAACCGTTTTTGTATGTATTGTGACCAAGCTGCGGCGCCAAACACCATGTTGCAAACGTCAACTGTTCATTCTAGGTATTCTAGGAACAATCCTTGGCTGGTTTTTAAGAGTTCCCAGCAAGCTAGGTTCTCCATACAAACGCAGTTAAGTACGCTCTCATTTTATAATGACTAGCTAGATTGCTCTGAAACTTTGTACTTACAATAGGATAAGATATCTATGCCTGTAATTTAGTTTATGTAGCTTCAGATAACGTAGTTAAAAAAATACAGTGAATTTAAGTTTTTCATACTTGTTTATGCTCTGTTTCATTTCTTTTACAAGCTGGAGCTATATAAACTAATTACCTCATGTCATTTTATGTGTAAGTTTCATTACAATCCAACACATAGTTTTAAAATGAGAACGTAACAGTTTGTATGGTATGGGAAGGTTCTTAAAAAAAATACAAAGGCGTATAATAATTAATAATCAAACGAACTTACCTGTGAAGTTTGATTACAATTATGCGAGTATCCAAATCCAAGACAACAAATATAATTTACTAGCAGCAGTACACGTTATCGTGCAGTCCAAGTCACACATTTTAGAGATTATAGTATTTAAAAAACAAGTTCGCGCTGTCCCTCTCACTCGCTACGCTGCGTTCCTGCTTCGACATCGCTTCTCCAGTACTCATTATTTCAGAGTTATTTTTGTGTTATTAACAGAGACTATTTTATTTTCATTTTTGGGGATGGGGGGCGGGTCTTTGTTGTCTTGGATTTGGATACTCGCATAATTGTAATCAAACTTCACAGGTAAGTTCGTTTGATTATTAATTATACTTCGTATCCAAATCCAAGACAACAAATATAATTTACTAGCAGATGTTCAGAGCTTTGTATTTAAATTCAAATCCTGAATGCGAAAATAAAATAAAATATCGATATCAAATCAGTATGTTACGAACATACTGATTTATTGATTTTGACTAAAGAGAACAACGTACCACCTAGAAGTTATTAATTTATATCCAATTTAAATAATTATTTATGTATCCACATAGTATAAATGTAAAATGTATGTATAGCATAATAAAATTAAGGAGTGAAATTGCTCTTGGTATTTCATTTCGTTAATATTAAAAAAGTATAAAACTTTCTTTGATTTCACTGTAGTATATTGATAAAGTTGTATATATCTTAATATTCACAAGGTACAACTATTTTTATGTCATTTACAAGCCAGGACGCCATTAAGTGTAAATGTGTTTTCAAGCTTTAGTTGGCTCTAAATAAGTTTTAGATGGGCATTTTCTGTCTGTAACCATATAAACAAACCATTTTGTATAATTTAGAATTTACCAACCATTCTCTGGATGTAATTACAACGGAGACAAACAAGCATACGGCCTGCCTGATGGTAAACAATCACCGTAGCCTATGAATGCCCGCTACTGCAGAGGTATATTACATGCGCGTTACTGACCCTAAAATATAATCAAATTTTATGTTACGACACTTTAAAGTTAATTTTGAATACAGCAATCAATACTTTCCTCGGTGAATAGCCTTTGAGTGAGGTAGATAAAGGAGAATTTTCTTCATTGTAAAGCTACCATAAATATCAAGGCTATATGTAAGTACTTTAAAACTAAGTCTGGACAATTACTAGTAGAGTATCCTGTAGGTATTAAGTATTTGAAACTTATCACTTTGAAAATATAGATGGACTAATTTTAGTTATTACCACAGATCAAGAAATAGTAATATGATATTATTTATAACTAAATAGCTAATCTCATCTGCTTATGCGTATCTGAACGATGATGGCTACTACGCTAACAAGTGGCAAGGAACTTAGGTAGATTATGTGTTGAGTTATGATATATTTGTGAACAAAATATCTGGCATGACTTGTAACTTGTACTTCATTTTAAGGAGTAACATTTTTTAACGTTACCTACAATAAAACTGTACAGTGTGCATTGCGACGAAAAATGAAAACTATTTAAGCTTTCTTTTACAGCAAGACAATATGACAACCCGAGCATTTACATTTCAGACAATAATAATGTTATTGTTAAAGGATTTCAACCCTTTATTGCGATTATTAATCTAGCTACTTAGCGCAAGCGACTGCAACACGTGGCAGCATAACTCTAGTTGCATGGTTGCACAATTTACAGCACTTATTTCGCGTCGCGGGATAGTGCATCAACGGCGGTTCACCTCTTGTTTGATGCGGCGATGTTCCCCTGAAGTTTGGAGCTGAGAATCCGTAAGTAAATTGTACCGGATTTATTACATTAGGCTCGTTGATATGGTATATTCTTGACAGCATATCAAAGCTGACGTTTGAAGTTATTAGGAGTATATAACAGCGTGATATGAGTACGATTCATAAATTTGGGTTAAAGGGTTTACAGATATATTTTTTCCTATATGTTGTTTACATACAGCATTTCTTTGTCTGTAAGGGCAATGACATTGCGTACATTTTGTTTAAGGTATTTTAGGCCGCATTAACTTATATTAAAATTATAATTTACTATGGGAGAAACTCGATAAGTCAGACGTACCAAAGCAAATCGTGAATCTGTTGAGATACTGGTATGAGAATCAGTTGAACTCAGTAAGATGGGGCGACTCGACTTCTAGCGAATACAGGCTAGAATGCGGAGTTCGTCAAGGAGGGGTAACCTCACCGGATCTCTTCAGTCTGTATGTAAACGACCTGATTGAGGAACTGAGAGGCACCAAGGTTGGCTGCCATATTGGCTCGACTTGCGTAAACAATATAAGCTATGCAGACGACATGGTGCTTCTCAGTCCCTCAATTAGAGGACTGAGGAGGCTGCTGAGCATTTGTGAAAGATATGCTTTAGAACATGGACTCCAATATAATGTTAAAAAGACCCAATTCCTTGTTTTTAGGGCAGGAAAGGGTCCGGATAGGGTTCCCCCAGTATTCTTAGATGGCACTGTAATCGAAAGAGTAGTACAATTTCGATACCTGGGGCACGTGGTGACGGAGAGTCTCAAAGATGATGCCGATGTGGAGCGTGAGCGCCGGGCTACTGCAGTTCGATGTAACATGCTTGCGCGAAGATTTGCACGGTGTAGTGACCCAGTGAAGCTGACACTGTTCAGAGCATTTTGTCAATGTTTCTACACATGCCAGCTTTGGGTCAACTGCACAAGACGAGCAATAAACACGATAAGGGTGCAATATAACAACGCGTTCCGTATACTTATGAAACTACCCCGATATTGCAGTGCATCGAACATGTTCGCGGATGCTAGAATCCCGGATTTCTATGCGGTGATGAGATCGCGCATAGCATCGTTTAGGGATCGCCTGGGCACATCAGACAATGAGATTCTCCGCACTCTGTCTGAACGTCTGGACTGCCGATTTTTTAAATACTGGGTGACAATGCATCGCGAACGAAATAGAAAATAAGTGACCAGTTATATACATTGTAAGAACGTTTCTATTTTATTCTTATATACCTTTTTTTTTTTTTTTTTTACATTTTAGGTTATTGTATTTTAATGTGATATTGTAAATTTGTAATTTGTAATTTGTGATATGGGTACATTGCCTGAAATAAATATTATATTATTATTATTATTATTAACACCTATTAAATTACCTCAGCGTAACAAGAACCTCCTTTATATTTCATTATTTTTACAAGTCCTGTAAACTTTAGCTCAACCTTAAATATTTTTGCTCTTTAGTCCCTTATATTTACATGCGTAAAGCTACTTCCAATACTATTAAAGTCTTCAATCATTACATTGGCATCAACACTGTTATAGTAGAGCAACGTTATATATCTTTGACGATATCATTTTGAGATATGTATAATGACCGACTGTAGACCGAAGAGCGAAGTGACCGAAGAGCGTAGCGACCGAAGTGCGAAGCGACCGAAGAGCGAAGCGACCAAAAGGAGCAAAGCAACCGAAGAACCAAATGACCGAAGCATTATAACCTCGACACTTAAAATGAAGCACATATAGCCTCGACGCTGCGGAAATGGAAGCCTCGATACGACTATTGTGGAATTGTATAGTACATATAACTTAAAGTGCGGCATATATCTTCGTCACTGCGACAGCTGCGACAGCGGACCCCTTGACACAATTATTGTGGAGTAATGATAGCATCCTCACTATGACGTGGGGCAAACTTAGCCTCAACACTACGAGAGCAGAGCCCTCGACACAATGATTGTGGAGTAATGATAGCCTCCTCACTATTAAAGTGGGGTACATATAGCCTCGACGCTGTGAAAGCGGAGCCCTCGACACAATATTGTGGAGTAATGATAGCCTCTTCACTATTAAAGTGGGGCAAATATAGCTTCGACGCTGTGAAAGCGGAGCCCTCGACACAATGACTGTGGAGTAATGATAGCCACTTCACTATTAAAGTGGGGCAAATATAGCTTCGACGCTGTGAAAGCGGAGCACTCGACACAATGGTTGTGGAGTAATGATAGCCTCATCACTATTAAAGTGGGGCAAATATAGCTTCAACGCTGTTAAAGCGGAGCCCTCGACACAGTGATTGTGGAGTAATGATAGCCTCATCACTATTAAAGTGGGGCAAATATAGCTTCGACGCTGTTAAAGCGGAGCCCTCGACACAATGGTTGTGGAGTAATGATAGCCTCATCACTATTAAAGTGGGGCAAATATAGCTTCGACGCTGTTAAAGCGGAGCCCTCGACACAATGGTTGTGGAGTAATGATAGCCTCTTCACTATTAAAGTGGGGCAAATATAGCTTCGACGCTGTTAAAGCGGAGCCCTCGACACAATGGTTGTGGAGTAATGATAGCCTCTTCACTATTAAAGTGGGGCAAATATAGCTTCGACGCTGTTAAAGCGGAGCCCTCGACACAATGATTGTGGAGAAATGATAGCCTCTTCACTATTAAAGTGGGGCAAATATAGCTTCGACGCTGTTAAAGCGGAGCCCTCGACACAATGGTTGTGGAGTAATGATAGCCTCTTCACTATTAAAGTGGGGCAAATATAGCTTCGACGCTGTTAAAGCGGAGCCCTCGACACAATGATTGTGGAGAAATGATAGCCTCTTCACTATTAAAGTGGGGCAAATATAGCTTCGACGCTGTTAAAGCGGAGCCCTCGACACAATGATTGTGGAGTAATGATAGCCTCATCACTATTAAAGTGGGGCAAATATAGCTTCAACGCTGTTAAAGCGGAGCCCTCGACACAATGATTGTGGAGTAATGATAGCCTCATCACTATTAAAGTGGGGCAAATATAGCTTCGACGCTGTGAAAGCGGAGCCCTCGACACAATGGTTGTGGAGTATTGATAGCCTCTTCACTATTAAAGTGGGGCAAATATAACCTCGACGCTGTGAAAGCGGAGCCCTCGACACAATGATTGTGGAGTAATGATAGCCTCTTCACTATTAAAGTGGGGCAAATATAGTACCATGTCGACATCTCATTTATAAGAAAATATTTATTTAATATGTGTTTTAATTTTGAACTATTAATTAATGTGCATTATAAAATTACATTAAAACTTTAATCAACACAGTTAATACCGATTTTCTGTTTGATGAATATCTCGTTGCACAGTAAACCTAAGCTTCTAAGTACTCACGGAAAGGAGAATTATTATTAGACGGAGTTCACAATATTACACAAATCAAGTATATCTTTCCATAATATATTTCATTTTAAAATTATATTATATTATGTTAATCAAAGCTGTCTAATAATAACAAAGCGGGTAACTAACTGATGATCAAATTTAGGAGGCGACCACATCGATTGGACCCAAGACTCGACGATACCGCGATGTCCGATTAAAGCCTACTACCTAATCCGTCATGATCCATACGATAGATTCACTATGGCCCTCACATGGGGCATGGGGCGCACGGTATCGGAGCACGCATAGCACGTCCCGTTTGTATACGTCGATTAATGGCATTAAACACTTTAAACTGTCAGTCAGACTAAATTAGTCTTCCAATGTCTTATAGATTGTGATTGATTGACATTACTCCTGTATATTTATACCTATAGGTATCCTCATAAGACGCTCATTAAACTTGTTGGTACTGTGTATGTACATTTGCATAAAGACGCGTTTTGTTATCATTCATAGGCACTTATTACCAATCGGCAAGGATTACCATTGTTATCTGTTTTATTGTATGGTAGGGTAGATCGGACATGGTAAAAGCCGCTTTCGTGAAACGATTACCTAGTATATATTAACTTTATTCAAATATGGTTTGTATATTTAAATCTGTACGCGAAAGCATCTCGTAAAAAAAAATTGTGAGTGAACATTGCATTTTATGCAATCATAAAATGAAATCTAAATAATATTATATTAGTAAATAATACTATAATAGTACGTATTACAATTATTTAAAGTTCAAATTGTAATCTATTTGTAGCCCCATACTAATTTTTTCCGTAATTTATTTATTCAAAAAAGAAGGTAGTTGTAGTAAGTGATTTCGTATGAACGTAAAAATTACTTACTTGATTTCTTAGGTAATAAGTTTATTACGCTAAACGAATATACCTACAATTTCAAATTGAAAGTTTAACTGCCATGTAAGTATGGCAAACGAGACTAGACTTGCCGAGCTGAATAAACATCAATTTTTCGTTCGAGGGTACGGCGGTCGGCAGTTCAAATAATGTTTTGATTCTATACTTCTTATTCAGCGCACAATAAACATTAATCGAAACACAATTAGGTACACATATTTAGAGGAACACTATTTTGGCGAAAATACGTGTGACTCGGACTAACACAAAAACATGTAATGAGTACTGGAGAAGCGATGTCGAAGCAGGAACGCAGCGTAGCGAGTGAGAGGGACAGCGCGAACTTGTTTTTTAAATACTATAATCTCTAAAATGTGTGACTTGGACTGCACGATAACGTGTACTGCTGCTAGTAAATTATATTTGTTGTCTTGGATTTGGATACGAAGTATAATTATACTTCTCGCGTCGAATGATGGTCCCTATGACAGTTCATTTTTACACGTACCTACACGTAAAATGTTTGAAGACATTTTTTGTAAGTTTAGCATATTAATTTATTGAGAAACGTCACATTTAAGTAATAAAAGAATATTTCTTAATACTACTATTTCACTGGCTCGGTGACCCAAACAGGATTTGGCCTTTCACTTCACGCCAGCTAGGTATTCCGAGGGCGGACAGGTCTTTTAGGGCTTCATCACTCCAGCGGTATCTGGGACGCCCAGACGGACATTTTCCACCCGGGTGCCTCACATACGCTCTTCTCACATCATGATCCTGTTCTATCCTCTCCAGATGATCGAGTCAGCGGAGTCGTGTGGCTTTGAGCACCGCAACCAGCTCCGCTAGCTCCCTATTCTTCCTACGCCTCCAAGTTCCATCTTCATTTCTGATATGCCCCAGAATCTTCCGCCAGATTTTCTTCTCTGCCACTAAGAGCTTGCTCTCTTCTTTCTGAGTCAAAGTCCAAGGTTCACACCAAAATTGGCCTAATTACAGTCTTGTAGGCTCGAATATAATTTTATAAATTGAGCCCGATCAAATAATCCTTGAAGAATGTCAGTTCTTAAGGGACCATCATTAGACGACGCTAGATGCATAACATAACTTTTAACATTGTTTGAATTTTTTTCCGCAGCTTTTCGGACATGTAACTAATGATATCTATTTTACCCTTTAGTTCGCGATTACGTCCGAGATATGAGGTATCAGAAAACTACATATTTCAAATCTCGTCTACTCCGACAATCAGAAAAAACCTTTATACAGAATTTTCATATATAAACTTGGTCCAACAAAAAATGCTACAAATTTCATGCGATAGTGCAAACCCTCACGCAACGTCTCACCAAATACATTAACATTTATTGATATTTATATACCTACTTACTTACCATTGTATTTTACATTTATAGACAAGTATAAGTACTTAAATGTTATGGTTATGACATTTGAAAGCTTCCATTTTTGTTTGACCATCCGACATCATCTCTTTACTGGTGAACCAATAGATGATTGTAATTGGATGTGAACCTTTCTATTATTGCACTTTCACGCGTGTATTTATTGTTTAGCAGATAATGGGCGACTTCCAGGGCTGGCAACTACCAAAAATATGTCAAAAATTTGGTATATAAGTAGTAAAATATTAAAAAAATCTGAATTTATAGTTTAAATTCAGATTTTTTTTTTAACCCAGCTGAAGCTGAAACCAGTGACAAGCTTGGTGGTAATAAGAGTAAGGCCCTCAGTTTGTAAACTATAGTTTTTACTACTACTATACTAATACAGTAGAATAATTCACAAGCATCAAGACTATTTAATACTTTTTCTGTGGTGTTGTATATTGAATTTCAAAAACTGCGTTTTATCAATCGCTGCAGAGTAAGCCTGGTCTAAATCTATCTATGATGTCTAGAGGCTATCGATAACCCACAATAATATAACGTAAATGTTCGACTATGAACGAAATTCCTGATATACAGTATCCATAAATCAAAATCATGAACACACCTTTCAATCCTTTCATAGATTGAGGCTTTCGTTTTCTACGCGCGTGGAATTTGTGTTTAAGTCGTTCGGAATAATGAAGTCTACTGGTGAACCAGTCGATTAAGCCTGCAGACCGGACTCTTCCGAGCAGTTTATTGAAGGGTGCCGCCAGAGACGACCCTCGCCGAAGGTACATAGTTTGCAGAAGCGTTCCAATTGGATCTCTTATTGTGTGGATCTTCGACTCACCGTTCTCATCAGCAAACTTCCCAGTGTAACTCTTGTGGTAAATATCGGATGCTAGAGTGTACAAGCGCTGATCAGAGTTCACCATAACCTGCATTATGCAGTTTACAGTACGGTTGCAGGTTGTGTTAACATTTTTTAAATTAATAACTGGATTCCTTAATAAGTCAGCATGAAACGCGGGACTGACAACCACTTGGTACTTTGAGACAACTTCTTCGGCGTCGTTGGGCTGATATCCTCGGATGGGATGCGTCGTGGCGCTCAGCAAGGACGCTTGAATAACATATGATATCATAAACACGTACATAAGTATATTAAGCAGCACTATTCTATAGGGTAGTCCTGATTTAGCTTTCTGCGTTTGACTAATGTTACTCATAAAATAACCCCAAACTATGAGGATATCTCGACTCGTATCTCTCACATGCCTTTTGAATATTCCCATGAGCGTAACCGTGACACAACTAACGCAGAAAATGACAAAAATAGCCCATAAAGCTCCTATTCCGAATTGTTTGAGGACTCCAGGCCACTTGGGAAGCAGTTTTGCTCTAGCAATTACTATTTCGTAATGATTAACCATGTAAGGTTCTATGAAATCCAAGTTTGACATTTGATTATGAGTTAGTGAGTAACCACCTAGAGCTCCTTCCACGTGGTATGTTTCTATCTCATGTAACATGCCCGTGAACGTAAAGTTGTCCAGACGTTCACCAAAGTTTTCAACGTTTCCATAATCTATCAGTTCGACTGTGATGCCATAGTCACGAATTAATTGTAATAAATAATTCTCAATAGCGTCCTTTCCGCACAGCGATATGAAAGGCCAATAGTCGTGCGACACAAATTGAACACGGCAGCCTCGGAGTACAGTTTTCTTCTCATGTGTAAATATTTTGCCGATGTTGGTATTGTGAATTTCAGAACAACGGGACCGCGGTTTTAACAACTTTATTACGGGTCGGTTACATTCGTCGTATCGATTCTCAAACGAATAAACCAATAAATTTTGATCCTGGGAGAAAGCAACAAGAGCGACGTTGTAAATGTGATTCAGTAACAGGTAATCCGATATATCTTGAAGATAGTCTTTCATGTACTCGATCGTTATTATAAATTTCGCTCGCGGATTCCAAAAAGGGTCTCTTTTGACTAAGTCCAGTCCCTGAGCAAAGGCGAAGTAATCCTCGCAACGGATGACGTAAACGTCGTTGTACAGCGTGTTGTTCGGCCAATAGACCGTCCTGGAGACGAACCTCGCCTGGCGCGGCAAGGAGTGCAGCGCCTCAGCCAGCTGTGCATCCACGTTGATCAAAGTAACATCGGTTATATTTCCAAGTTCAATTCGTCGTATCATCATGGTTACGCATTTGTGCAGCTCTTTTATGGCATTTTTTTCATAAAATTGCTCAAAACCATAGCAAAAATTAATCAGAAAAAGGAATACATAATGCAGATGAAACTTGTCCATTATTACTTATGCTAAAAACTTTTCCTTCCTTCGTATTTTTTAACGTTACTATTCTCTTGACATTGAATCGATGAACTGAAACGGCTTTGTGGTAACTTTGGCGCCATTAAATCGAACCAGTAATGTACATATACCTATTAATCAATCACCACCGTACCTTTTAACGTAAAGCAAGAAATAAGTAAAATGAAATTAAGTGTCATTTGTAAAAATATTAATCCATTCTAGGTATTAGTAATAGAAGTAAATAGACATTTAATGGACATCCCCACCTAGTCTAGGTACAGTCAACCAATTTGAATCCTAGGCCACTATAGAACCTTGTCACTTTATATAACTACTCTATACATGACATGCATCACTCAATAAGCACTGTCGTAGAAGTCATTATGACATGGTTCTATAGTGGCCTAGGAATCAAATTGGTTGACTGTACCTATTAATCTTTACTAATATTATAAATATCAATGTAACTCAGTATATCTGATCTGTCTGTCTGTCTGTAACGTCTTCAGTTTTCACGCTTAACGTATCGATATTAAAGTTTGCAAGTATAATATATAATGAATAGATGACAATATGAAGGTTTGGTAGGTACCATTGGGATGATCTTATGGAAGAGCCGTAAGATGAATTATATTAGCCTCTTCGTTGGCTCGTATGATTCGTTTTGACGAGTCTAATATATTGGGAGCGTTAAGAGGCTACAGTCGGCAATTATTATAAGTGTTCAAGTTCTAATAACTTGATCCTCTGTGAATTGCAATCCTGGCGAGTCTGTCTCTGGAAAGTTTATACTACCTTTTTTTTTTTCAAAAACGGAATCGCCGAAAAAATATTGAACGTTGTCACAAAATTGTATAAATGCGACCTACCCGGAGAAGAGCCGGACAGATACGCGAAGGATATATTTACGCAAGCTGTAAGGAGACGCTTCGCTTGCGCTCCACTCTCACTTGTTCAATATTTTTTTTGGCGATAACGATAACTTGGAGGTAGTGCTGGTAGGAATTCGAGTTTTTCTAAGTCTAAATTTGAAAAACTTAATTGACACATTCGACGAGACTGCGCTAAAAAAACTTCCGAGTTATTTAAGTTTCCGAGTTGAGTCCTTTACTGCGTTTTTTAAGCGCAACTCAAAAGGACTCAAGCCTCCGTCAAGAATTGTAGCTAGATAGATAGAATACTCTTTATTGGCACACCTCAGTAAAAATATACAAGAAAAATAAACAATTGATTAAATTTAGAGGCATACAACAGGCGGTCTTATCGCGCTTATTCGCGGTTATGGCGGGCTTATGTATTTTATTGGTTTTATCTAAAGACTTGTAGCAACCAAAATAAACATTATTGTCTGGTGTATTAGGTACACCAATTCATGAATTTTATATGACGACAATGCATTTTTTAATAAAATTATGAGACTTTTCTGAAAATAACTCAAGCCTCTACAATAGACCCGAGTCTCTAACAAGTTAAAAAAACCCGAATTTGGACTTATAAGGGTCTGAAAAAGTCCAGTCTTAAAGCAGAGGACTCGATACTTAACCTATACTACTTGGAGGTGGAACAGCAGAGGCAGCCCTGGTCATCTGGCCCGCGGCAGAGAATGTGTACAAGCGGCGTGAACATTGATAACAGCGTCCGGAACAGATAATCGGCCTTCGCGGCTTTCAAATGTTCACCGGCGGTGTTGCCGCGGGCTACTCTATTATTGAGCCTGTTGAACTTCGGGGAACCTTTGCAAGTACGAGTACAATCCAGCAAAATATCACTACGTCACAACAGTCGGACCACGCTACGTTTTCATGCCAAGTGTCACGTCGATTATGGAGCCTATAGGTAGGGATATGTATGCATTCTTATTGCCAAGGTTTGCGTGGTCAGCGTCTAAGTCAAAGTGCCTTCGCAGTTCGCAATAAATAACCGCTAAAACCCGGTGTAAAAATCGCAGTTAGAGTTCGACCAAGCTAAGTTTTAATGTCAACTGCTATTGCAAGTATGACGCTATGAATATGTTTATATTCGGGCCGTTTGCCACGTTTCCATTCTCCTTTTAAAGGTTTTTTCTTTGTAAAATGTCCAGAATCGTCAAATTTTAATCGACCACTATGATTCTTTAATTTTAACAAATAGTCCTGCGTGTATAGTAAACCATAATGTATTTTCTGAGTACATCTCAGCGTGTAACCACACCACTCCGCTGTTAGATTAGGAAATGTCCTCCAAATAGGGAGCGTGCATGAACTGTAGGAGGCAGCACAGGAGCCGTCAGATTTTTGGCGCGAGGCGTAAATGTGATGTTTTTTGTTCCGATGTAGCCCACAAGATGGCAGAACCTACTATGCACAAGAAAACACTTGACGTGTAAATGTGCCTGTTTATGGTTCCGTTTCAGACCACAAGATGGCAGACCCTCCAACGCGCACGGTCCCTATAGTCCAAATAGTGAAACTCCACATGCTAATGGCAAGCTGCATTACGTCTGCTGCACATAAATGCATATGTAATGGCGCATTGTCGACTGCCCGGCTGCAACTGTCACCTGCGGCCTTGCAGCGAAGCAGATTGCAAACTTACCAGTGTAAAGTAGAACTCAAGTCCACTTTATAACTGCGATGGCCGAATGTATACATCAAATAGCTCCTAGTATAATATGATCTGTTTTGGGTCATATATATACGACAATGGGGTAGGCCAGTGTAAGTGTTTTGCAGATGGCACCCGCTGATGGCACCAGCATAGGTTTTTCATGTCAATCTTTTTAGTTAACGCACTTTTTAATTTTAAGTTTTGTATTTATAACTTGTAGATTTTAGTTTAATTTTATTGTACATATGGAAAATTTTCATTTAATTTATTTTACGTATCTTACATATTTTTTAGTGAATATTTACACGAATGACTGACTATTTGAGTAAAGTATGTTTACAGTCCAATAAGAAGAGGCTATTAAAGCGAATAGCTCATTCCTTGAATAAGAAAACATTAACCGCGGACAATAAGATAATTCCGAGTCACGTAACGCTATGTAGCTAATAAAATGCCTATTTTAGTACAAACAATATCGCAAATTAATAAATACAAGAAAGAGAAAGTAGATAAAGTGTAGATATTTGTTTCCTTGGTCTCGAAACTGTTTACTGTAGATCAATTATTTAGTAATATACTTAGTTATTACTATTAACATTGTATTCGGTATAGAACATACTTTCAGTCAGCATTTCTTAACCAGAATATATCCAGTCATGAAGTAGGTAAACACAACTTTATTGTAAAAAGGTCAAGAGTGTTAGTATTTTTGGACGAAACGCTCGCTTAGCTACTGCGGCTGACTGTACCTAAGTTAAGTACTACACAAAATATTTTATATTTTATAATGAAAAACATTGTGTAACGATGCTTTCTAGCTTACTCATAAAACACGAGGACCTTTCCATTAACTCTCGTTCTTAATTTAAACATCCATTTCCGTTCTCATTGCTGTGATGTATGTAGGTAGGTATAAAAATAAGTATAGGTACCCACCGTCACTATCTATAATAAAACAGTCTTGCATGAACGCCATTGTGTTTCATTTAATACATTCTAACTGGCGACGAATTGGTGAATTTTAGTCGAAATTAGTGACCATGCCTTTCGGAAAGCTACACGAATTCGATCTACACGGTCGAGGGAATTGGGACGCGTACGTACGGCTCGTGGATCAGTTCATTTTACTGAATGAAATAAAAGACGAGTTGCGCGTGGCCACGTTGGTAACACACGTCGGCTCAGCGACCTACGAATTGATGTGTGATCTGTGTGCACCTGATCATCCAGAAAAGAAAGACTTCAAAATCCTAGTGGATCTTGTAAAAAACCATTTGGACCCAAAAAGATCAGAAATAGCCGAGAGGCATATTTTTCGACAGCGGCGGCAAGCGGAAGGCGAATCGGTCGGGGTTTTCCTTCAAAATTTAAAACATCTCGCGACACATTGCAACTTCGGTTCAAGCCTGGAGGAAAATCTACGCGACCAATTTGTTTCGGGCCTCAGGAGTGAAGATATGAGGTCGCGCTTGTTCGCGGAACCCACATTGGACTACAAAAAGGCGGTGGAGTTGGCGCTCGCATTGGAAGCGGCCGAGCGGCACGCTGAGACAGCGGCCATCGGCGGCGGCGGCGGCGGCGGGGCGCCGACGGCAGGACTCGGGCAGGGCGCGGCCGGCCTGCACCGCGTGGGCCAGGCGCCCGCGGCGACCAAGCGGCGGCCCGCTTGCTGGCGCTGTGGCCGGGAGGGACACGGGCCTAACAAGTGTCGCTACAAGTCGTATACTTGCAACCTGTGCAAGGACAAAGGACACTTGTCTACAATGTGTAAAAAAGGTGATAGTGCCGGCAGGTCTAAGTATCAGAACTACATTAATGGTGATAGTTCGGACGACGATACGAGTGATGGTATGTACAAGATTCTATCAGTAAAAAGTAAGATAAAAGATGGACCTTTTCATTGTGAACTTAGAGTTAACAATCGTAATATTTCATTTGAAATTGACACGGGCAGTAGAATATCGGCGGTATCAAAACAATTTTACGATAAACATTTTTCACATTTAAACTTACAAAAAGATGACGATAGATTCCATTCATATACGGGAGTACCAATAATCCCATTGGGGTACATCAGAGTGCGTGTTACGAGCGGGAGGGAGTCAGCTGATTTACCGTTGTTTGTTATTGATAACGGCGGCCCGCCCTTGTTAGGCCGATCTTGGTTGCGCAAATTAAATCTCGCTTCTATAAAGATAAACAATATATCAGACAACAATGATCCCTTGGTGCTTCAATTAAAAAATGAGTTTCCAGAGGTCTTTGAAGATAGATTAGGTACTTTTAAAACAAAAATACACTTGCATTTGAAAGATAGTGCCCCGATATTCTGTAAAGCCCGACCGTTGCCTTTAGCGCTGCGTATGCCAGTCGAACGTGAGCTTGAAAGGTTGCAATCCGAAAATGTAATTTATAAAGTGGAAACCTCCGAATACGGGACGCCCATAGTTCCCGTAATCAAGCGCGACGGTTCGATTCGCATATGCGGCGACTACAAGGTCACTGTAAATAAATGTTTAAAAGAATTTCACTATCCCTTGCCCCGCATAGAACAATTGTTTGCGGCTTTAAGCGGAGGGGAAAAGTTCACTAAATTAGATTTAAAGAACGCATATTTACAACTTGTTCTCGATGATGACTCACAGCCTCTAACCGCTATAACTACACACGTAGGTACCTTTTTGTACCGACGGGCTCCATTCGGAATAAAGTGCTTGCCTGAAATATTTCAAAAACTTATTGAAGAAACGCTTAGCGGGTTGGAGGGCGTAGTGGCATTTATCGATGACATTTGTGTTACTGGTAGAAATAAAGATCATCATATGAAAAATTTGAAAGCGGTTTTAACTCGACTGAGGGAGGCAGGGTTGCGTATTAAATTCGAAAAATGTGAGTTCTTTAAAGACGAGGTCTGTTACCTCGGTTATAGGATAAATAAAAATGGCCTGCATACGGACAAAGGTAAAATTGCCGCAATTGAAAATTTACCTGTGCCACAAAATGTGTCACAGCTTAGAGCCGCTTTGGGTCTTATTAACTATTATGCACGATTTATACCCAATACCAGTGCTATTTTACACCCACTGTATGCTCTACTTGCCAAGGGTAACCGGTGGCAGTGGACACATTTGTGTGATCAGGCTTTCAAACAGGTAAAAGGTGAGTTGCTGAACAGTCCAGCGCTGGCACATTACGAGCCTTCGCTGCCACTGGTTCTCTGCGTGGACAGCAGTGCCTATGGACTTGGTGCTGTGCTGGCTCAACGGTATCCTGACGGCACCGAGCGCCTCGTGTGCTGCGCGTCGCGCACGCTTAGCGAGACCGAGCGGCGCTACAGCCAGATAGATAAGGAGGCGCTGGCCATCGTGTACGGAGTGAACAAGCACCATCAATATCTATTCGGCCGTAAGTTTACCCTTCGAAGCGATCACAAAGCGCTCACATACATTTTTGGCCCGAAGCATGGCATACCTCAAACGGCCGCGAGCCGCTTACAGAGGTATGCAGTGCGACTGGCAGCATACGACTTCGATATAGAGTTCGTATCGACGGATAAAAACGGTAATGCGGACGGTCTTTCCCGCTTACCGCTCCCTGCAGGGTCGAGGAAAAACGATGAGGACGACGCGGCATATCTACACTTTGTGGAAGAAACTTTCCCTCTTAGCCACAGAGACGTGGCGAGGGAAACAAAAAAAGACATAACACTATGCAAAGTGTACGGGTACATCATGAGCGGGTGGCCTTCAGACACGGAAATAGAAAATGAAAAACCTTATTTCCACCGCAAGGACACGCTGCACATCGATCATGATTGCATAGTGTGGGGGTATCGAGTAGTGATCCCCACCAGTACAAATACATACAAATACAAATACAAATATTTATTAATAACAAAAAGTTACAAGTCATTTCTTGATTACGATTATAAAAACACAGTGTTGAATTAATTAATTATTCATTATAAAATCAATGTATAAAAGTTCAAATTATAATAGTAACAACAATATTATTTATATAATCAGAAACAATAATATTATTTACTTTAAATTATAATAGGTAGGTTAAAGTATTCTGCGTAATCGTAGAACACTTCGCTCATGAGCCACATTTTTAATTTACACTTAAAGACCGCGGTGGTAGCTGTGTTTCTGATACTATCGGGTAAGCGGTTGTAAACAGATGGTCCAGCGCAGTATACAGATCGCTGGGACTTAGCGAGTCTGTGCGGATCAGCGATCAGTCTGTTTTTATGCGCATTGCTACGGAGATGGTAGTTATCATTCGTTCCCTTGAGTTTGAACTTGTTCAGATTTTCGTGTGTAAACACCGCCACTTGGTAAAGGTAAAGGCAAGGAAGGGGCAATATGTTGAGATCCCGGAAGAGGTCTCTTGCTGGGGCATCTGATGGTTTACCGGTCATAATACGGACGGCACGCTTCTGCATAACAAATACGCGACTCCAGTCTGAAGCGCGGGCCCATAACTCCACGCCATAGGTGAGGAGTGAGTGCATAGTTGCGTAATAACACTGGCGCACCGCGCACAGCCCGGCGGTGCTCGCTAGGCGCCGTAGCGCATAGCATGCCCGCCCCAACCTGCCACACAGATCATCGATATGGGACTCCCACGTTAATGCGCTGTCGAGCTGGAAACCCAGGAGGCGTGTGCCGGAAACTTGCTGTATAGGGGCACCGCCCGCACACACCCTCAGGGTTGGGCTGGGGTGACCGTTTAACTTGAACGTCATGAAGCATGTTTTTTCTTTGTTCATGGCCAGGCCGTTGGACTGGAACCATTGGTGTAGTTGTTCCATGATGTCATTTATCGCTCCCTCCAACTCATGTTCAGCGGATGCGGTTATGACTGCCGTGACGTCGTCAGCGTACATAAATATCTCCGCTCCTTTTATCGCCTTTGGCAAGTCGTTTAAAAGAACGCTAAACAAAGTGTTGGAAAGGCACGAGCCCTGGGGAACGCCCATGAGGTTTCGTAATTCCGCAGACACAACACTACCTCCGGCGCCAACGACGACCTGAGCTCTGTCTGTCATAAATGACAATATTAGCTTATTGGCCGGTCCCCGAATGCCGTAGTGCGCAAGTTTGTCGGCGACGAGTGCGTGGTCCGCCGTGTCGAAGGCGCGCGATAGGTCGCAGCAAATTACGGCTACATACCGCTCTGCCTCGCGGGCGCTCAGTACACCGCGCACCACCTCGCGCACCAGGTCTGTGGTGGACCGGCCTTGTCGATAGGCGTATTGGCTCTCGGACAGTATGTTCCGCGGTGCCCAGAAACCAAGTAAACGCTTATTTAACCCCGCCTCAAAACACTTGCTCGGGCCTGGAACCAATGATATGGGGCGATAGGATTTAATAATTGATTTTTTGCCTTTACCCTTATAAAGAGGGCATATTTTAACTTTTTTTAAGGTTTCCGGATACACTCCTGATCGCATACAGTTGTTGAATAAGTGGGATAACACGTAGCTAATTGTAGGGCTGGCTTGCTTTAGCAGGTTAGTGGATAAGCCATAAGCGTCAGTGCTGTTTTTAGGCGCAACAGAATATTTAAATAAATTAGCGACTTCGTGCGGTGTGAAAGCCCTCAGCCTCAGCGAGCAATCGGCGTCAGCGTACCCCTCCGACAAGGCGGAAATGCATCGGCCGTGGTCGGCAGAGGGCGCACCGCACGCAGTGGCCGCCGTCACGAACTCGTGGTTGAGCGCGTCCACCGCGAGCTGTTTGGACTCAAATCGGCGGCCGGCGTTATCCACGAGCAGCTCGGTGTAGTCGACACGCTCGCGGGGGGCCCGAGCTAGCTCGGTGTTGATGGCCTTCCACATCGCCCTGCTTTTATTGGGGTTATTATCAATGATTGAATTAAAATAGTCACTGCGCTTAGTTTTTAATTTATAGTGGTAGCATTCCTGTAACTTACTCGAGGCGTCATGTAAGGGAATATTATCCGGGTATTTTTTTGATAGGCTAGTAAACTCTAAAGCCAGTGCTTTTAGATCTTGGATTTCGCTATCAATCCAGGGGTTGTATTTAGGACGTATTATTAAAGGTTTTAGTGGAAGGTGGATATTTAGTAAGTTAGTGAGGACATTAATTACTGTGGCTGCAAATTGTTTACATTCGCCGCTGTGTTTAGCCACAACTGCTTGCCAGTCTATGGACTCCAGTGCTAAGACGAAGGCCGTTCTGTTTTTGTGGCTAAAAACCCGTTTTGTTATCACTTGAGGCGGTGGGTGGCGCGGGGGGCACGGCGCGATCAGTCGCTGCGCTGCGTGATCGCTCAGATGGGTGTCAACGCAGGCGGCGGTAACTCGATCGTCGCGGATGTTTGTGTACACATGGTCTAGCAAAGTTGAGCTTGAGCCGTCCTGTCTGGTTGCATCGTCGATATACTGCCGAAACCCCTGTGTCGTTAATATATCCATCAACTGCCTCTTTGACGGAGTATTCTCAAGAAGGTCGATATTAATATCTCCCATTATTATCGCTGTAAGTTCGTCATTGTTAATTTTTGTTAGTAACTCTTCGAATAGTTTTAGGTACTCGGTATGGCTGGTCAGATTTGAATGGTAAATTCCTATTATTAAGATATTTTCGTCTACAAGGTATACAGCACATACGTCGAATATCTGTTCCCGGGATAAATCGCGATAATCGGGTTTGTTTACAGCTTTTTTATCGGACTTGACGTATATGCAGCTACCACCGCGTTCTACATTCGGTCTGCAGTAATAGGATAGAAGGTCAAAATTTGTTAGGGTAACAGATTGGATTTCATAGTATCGTAAAAAATGCTCTGTAATCACTAACACATCACATGACAGCTCGTCGCTAAGGAGCGCTTCTAGTTGTGTGGTTTTACCACTCAGGCCCCTAATGTTTTGGTGACACACTGATAAGGTTTTTTGTCGAGGTGCACGGCGGTGGGGATGACTTTCCTGCGCTGGGGGCGGCAGTGACGCGGTCGGGGGAGCGAAGCGGGGGGAGTCGAGGTCGGGGGAGAGCGCGCCCGGCGCGCCCGGCGCCGCCTCGAAACCACTCGCTCACCTCCGTTCCTGATGGCCATATGTTTGGAGACATCATTTCTTCATACTTACTGCACGGGACAGTTATTGCAAACGACGCATAGTGCTCGTGCTTTAGGCGTAATTTTTCGACCGAGCAATTCGTATATCCGGTCTTTTTAGCGATATAAGACCTAACGGCCTCCGGTGTTGTGTCGCTTTTAAAAAAGCAGGCGTGAATTTTTTTTCCGCGCTCTATAGTAAGTAAGTCGGTATCTGCTGGGCCTGTTCCGGTGATAGCAACTCGTGTTATTTTTGGTTGCATACGGCCTCTTTTATATGACACGGTGCGATAGTCATTGTCGGTGAAATTAGCTGCAAGTTGCAACTGCAAGTTGGAGGCATTGGGTTCCGGATTCACACTTGGGGCCGGATTCATACTTGGGTCCGGATTCATACTTGGGGTCGCTGGCGGTGACGGCTCGTCTGTAGACTCGGTAGGTGCCTTGGTTGCCGGTCGGCTTACCTCGGGTGTCTTCGTGACGTCTAGTGTGCGTGATCCGCCAGCAGCTGTTGCGCTTGATTTTTTAGTGGCGCTATTTTTGCTAGATGTAGCGAATGCGGCGGTTTTTAGGCGCGCTTGACGTACTGGGCGCTGGCGCTGCCAGTCTGCGGGCACAGGTGATGGAGGAGGTACACGCCGGTCATGTAGGTATGGTGCGCATGAAACAGATTGCACGATGCTACGTGTGGTGGCCGGGACTGGACGCCGATCTGGAGCGGCGCGCGCGCTCCTGCGACGCCTGCCGCGCCCAGTTGGACGCGCCGCCGCGCGCCGCCCCGGTGCCATATGCCTGGCCCGCCGAACCCTGGGTGAGACTTCATGCCGATTTCTTACATCATAATGGTCGAACATATTTTCTCCTGATTGATGCTCATTCGAAGTGGCTCGAAGTATTCTCAATGACGAGCGGCACGACAGCCGCGCACGTGACGATCAAGTTGCGGGAGGTCTTCGCAAGGTATGGGTTACCCATTCAACTGGTCACTGATGGCGGCCCACCATTTACGTCCCACGACTTTGAGGCCTTCTTACAAAAAAATGGCGTATTCCACATTGTCACAGCTCCATACCACCCGTCAAGCAACGGAGCCGCAGAAAACGCAGTCAAAACTGTTAAAAAGGTACTCAAAAAGGCCACAACCGAAGGTGAGAACATGGAGACCGCCCTTTTAAAATTTTTACTGCAGTATCGCAATAGCCCGCACAGCAGCACGGCGCGCGAGCCCGCCGTGGCGATGCTGGGGCGGCGACTGCGCACGCGCCTGGACCTGCTGCGCGCCGGCAGCGCCGCGCCCGCCGCCCGCGTGCAGGCGGCACAGAGCGCACAGCTGCGCCACGCCGGCGGAACCACGCGCGAGCTACATCAAGGGGATCAGGTATTGGTTAGAAATTATTCTAAGAATGGCCCGAAGTGGACAGAGGGCTTAGTAACAGAGCGCACTGGCGCTGTCACATACAATGTGAAGGCTGGCGAAAAAGACGGGAGCAGACACATAGACCAGCTTATCAAAAGAAAAATGGTACGTTACTCATTACCCAGTGACAATTTATCTCTTCATCCCGAGACTTCCCTGCTTTCACCGAGCCAGCAATATGAAATTCACTCCAGACCAGAGTCCCCAGAATTTAAAGATGCAGAAGCATCATTGGAAAGGGATGAGTCGAATAGGGCCCTACTGCCCCCACCGGGCACGCCAGCCCGCGAGCCGGTCGCGAGCACGGAGCAGGCGAGGGCGCTGCGCCCGCGCGCTAAAATCAATTATAAAATTTAGGTAGGCACCAGTAGGCAAGGTAAACGCACAGTAACACCATTATATAAGTAATTTAAAAAAAAAAACAGCCTTTTATCTCTGTCCGTATGTAAACCCAACATTAATAGTAACACAAAATAAATTAATAAGAATACGTACCTATGTATAAATACATGTAATTACTAATACCTACTCGTAATATACAGACATAGTTTATGTAAATATGATCAGTATTTATACTTCATAAACCAGTAAATATATACCTACACATATGGCTACAAAATACGACTAAGGGTTTACCACAATGTCCTTCCCAAATTCTATCAACTTATAAAGCTCTGTTTATTGTAGATATAAGTTAGTACTTAAGTACCTAATTGTAAAAATCGTAAGCATTAATTTATTCTACCTCACAGCTGTCTGGAGGAACAGACATATATATTACTTTTTATACTTATAGATAAGGGTTTAGTAAATCATGTATTACTTAACGTTTAAGGTACCGACTGATGTGTAACTGGATATAACTATTATCTAACTGGATAGTAACAAGCACTTGATGATGTCATAAATCAATAATTTTAAAATGTACCTTATGGCGTATATTCATAGGCCCCATTTAGTTTAGCAAATTGTTACCTGCTCTGCTTCGTATATTTTTCTGAGAGGAGAAATGTGATGTATGTAGGTAGGTATAAAAATAAGTATAGGTACCCACCGTCACTATCTATAATAAAACAGTCTTGCATGAACGCCATTGTGTTTCATTTAATACATTCTAATTGCAAAAGTACAGTCAGATTCTCTCTCATCACAGACAAACTTCTATGCAAGAATCTTTACAGTCTTTTTAGGGTTCCGTAGCCAAATGGCAAAAAACGGAACCCTTATAGATTCGTCATGTCCGTCTGTCTGTCCGATTATGTCACAGCCACTTTTTTCCGAAACTATACGAGCTATACTGTTCAAACTTGGTAAGTAGATGTATTCTATGAACCGCCTTAAGATGTTTACACAAAAATAGAAAAAAAAACAATAAAATTTGGGGGTTCCCCATACTTAGAACTGAAACTCAAAAAATCTTTTTTCATCAAACCCATACGTGTGTTCCCCTTCTATTTCTAAAATAAGAGAATGATAAACCTAAAAAAAAATACGATACGATACATTACCATACAAACATCCACCGAAAATTGGTTTGAACGAGATCTAGTAAGTAGTTTTATTTTAATACGTCATAAAATTTAAAAAAAAAATTTTTTTTCATCAAACCCATACGTGTGGAGTATCTAGGGATAGGTCTTCAAAAATGATATTTAGGTTTCTAATATCATTTTTTTCTAAACTGAATAGTTTGCGCGAGAGACACTTCCAAAGTGAAAAAATGTGTGTCCCCCCCTGTAACTTCTAAAATAACAGAATGAAAAATAAAAAAAAATATATGATATACATTGCCATGCAAACTTCCACCGAAAATTAGTTTGAACGAGATCTAGTAAGTAGTTTTTTTTAATACGTCATAAATGGTACGGAACCTTTCATGGGCGAGTCCGACTCGCACTTGGCCGCTTTTTTTTATTCTTTCTTCCTCGCGTTGTCCCCGCATTTTGCCACGGCTCATGGGAGCCTGGGGACCGCTTGACAACTAATCCCAAGATGTTGCGTAGGCATTAGTTTTTACGAAAGCGACTGCCATCTGACCTTCCAACCCAGAGGATTAAACTAGGCCTTGTTGGGATTAGTCCGGTTTCCTCACGATGTTTTCCTTCACCGAAAAGCGACTGGTAAATATCAAGTGATATTTCGTACATAAGTTCCGAAAAACTCATTGGTACGAGCCGGGGTTTGAACCCGCAACCTCCGGATTGCAAGTCGGACGCTCTTATCACTAGGCCACCAGCGCTTCCAAGAATCTTTACAGTAATATTTCAAAATAAGTTCCTAATTTAATTTGTACCAATGTGTCATCAATTCAATAAATTAAATTCATGGTGAGTATGCACTCACTATATCTCTTATTTCATTAGATTGGAATCAAAGAAAGTTTTCAAACCATCAGATTTTCGTGATAAAACTATCCTATTGTTATTCCTTTGAACTACCTACTATGTCTATCCCAAATTCCATTATAATCGAATAAGGGCGAAAAGGTATCAAACAGACAGAATTACTATCTATTGAATTTATAACATTAGCAGGGATTTAGTGTTTAGCTTTAGTCGTGACGTGACGGCCTTTGCCGAATTAGAAGTGCCCTGCCTTTCTGAATGCATTGCACATTGTTGCCGCCATGTTGAGAGTGAAACTGACGTGTGTACATCGTGACCAGCATAGCACGCGCATTCCACTCCTGCGCAGCCGAAACGTTCCAAGGTCACGTTGGCATAACTCTGCATTCAAAACAGTGTACTATATACCTAGAGGGTTATTTTATTATATCTGACCGTAGTCTGAGAGGTGAAATAGGTACTAAACAACTTCTACTATAGCGCTAATGGCTAGGGCTGCCATCCGTCCGGGTTTTCCCGGATTTGTCCTAGTTTGGAGGTCGTCCGAGGGCCGTCCGGGGGGGTGGGTTTCAAGAAGTGTCCGGGGAAAACCCGGACACTTTTCATGTAAGGAAGCACATTAAATCTACATGTAAAATTAAAGGTCTTGTTTTTTAAAAATATTATTTTCGGACTCGTCCGGGGAAAAATGCGATTTACGCCAAATGTCTGGGTTTTTTTTTAATCTTTGTCCGGGTTTGGCGAAATTCGAGATGGCAGCCCTACCTATGGCCAACCCCGAAAATGCAAAAAATTTGATGTTGCATATGTTTTGTCGAAAATTTTTATATTATTCGCGATTTGAGACTGGCTCCATGAAAACGTTGTTCAGTAAGACCTTCATGTCCACCCCTCAGAGAGTAAACGGACATAGGAAGCAAAATCACCCTGAATGTGACTTTATTTAGAATGTGATTAGTATATTTTAGTTACTTCCATAGCATTATGTCATATAGTATTTTACTGTGGGGTGGTGAGAGTACAGAAGAGGGCTATTCGAGCAATATATAAAATGAATTATAGAGAGTCACTTAGAGATTTATGAGAATGTTCTGTATGTACCTACATAAAAATATTGCCAATTCTAGGAAAAATTGTGATATTTATAATATTAATACTAGAAATAAACATAAGCTCGCAGTGCCCTTCACTTGAGTCCATAAAATTAAGAAATCATTAAGTGTGTAAGATTTTATTATAATAAAATTCCAAACCATATACACTACTTACATAATTTTTATTTTTTTTTGTCTGTTTTATGTGAATATTACTAAATTATCAATTAATAAATTTAAGAATCATGTAAAGCGTAAACTTATTTCTAAAGCTTATTATACCTTCCACACAAGACTACATGAATGAAAAAACCACACAAGACTACACGAGATGTATGGTAGTCTTTCTCAAACTGGTGTGGCGTAGCGAATAGATTTCATGATTTTTCCAATTGGGAATTTTAAAGGGGGTAGAGAATTGTTACTAACTAAGAAAATCTCAGCGCAAGAAGTATGAGACCAACCCTAGACAATAGGCACCTAGATCCACCTGAATAGGTTAGTCCCTCTTTCTCTCTCTCTTCTAAGCTGCATCTTTATCTACTGTTTCCGCTTTTCAACATTTTCTTAAATCTGTACGATCTTTGGCTTCCTAATTTTCCTATATCGTAACCTGATTTCCAAAGTATATCTAGTAAGTGTAGTCTTATGGGTGCCTGATATACCTGAAATAAATTATTATTTTTTTTTTTTTTTTTATTTTTTTTTTATTATAACGGTAATTGAATTTTGAGTTACGTTGTGTTTCCATTCAAAAATAGAACCTTGACTTGCGAAACAAAACGCAGGAAGACCTCTTTTATACCATGAATGACCGCTGCGGAACCAACTTACTTTTACCGTTCAAACTTCCATACGAGGACTATAAAGTTATAGCAATAAAGGTAAAATTTCAAGAGCGTTATCTTTGTGTGACCGCAAATGGTTGTGGCAGCTGGTCAAGGTTGTGGTTGTGACCATGGGGTTTGGCAGGATGCGGTTCAGTTTAGTTTTGGCTATGTAGGTCAGATGTCGCTTAAATAGTTCTTAATGATAATCACCGTCAAGTCATTTACAATATTAACTTACACATGTTGAAATACCTGTGGAACTCTCATTATGTCATCATAACCACATTTGCATCGATTGAGACAGGGTTTAGCAAAAACTGAAGATTATTGTCACAGTGATATTTTCTTCTTAATTTATTACTAATATGCTGTGTCTTTATTGCCATACTAAAATGACACTTCAATTAACACCAGTACCCCTAGTGTAAATATTTTCGACAGCGAAACGTGACGTACGCGTTTGCGTTAAGTGTCATTTTGTATGAGATTTTTGACTTTCCAAAACGTCCCGCTTGGCGCGCTGTTCAAAAACCCATACAAAATGAGACTAAACGCAAACGCGTACGTCACGTTTCAAAATCGAATTTATTTACACTAGGGGTACAGATTTATTATCCCGTCATCACATAATAATGACCAGTCAGGCAATTTGTGACAATTGAACTGTGGCAACGAAATTCGAAATTTCTTTGTCTGTCTCTCTATCGCTCGAATAAGCAAGAACGATAGAGAGGCAGCATTTTTCCGTGTTCGCGGAAGGCCCTTAGTTGTGTCGTTTTGCGAAACCGACTGTCAATTTGATTGTCGGATTCCCCTAAACCAATAATAAATTATTTGTATATTTATATAGATATGCCGATGCACAACAGTTTAATGCATCGTAGTTACGTTTCTTGGGTTAGCTACTTCTTTTAAATCTTGCCATCATGTACAAATCTTTGTTCGACTACCAGCTTCTATTTATCTCTCTCAGTTGCGTAAAGGTTAGCAGGAAGAGATCCCTTAAAGGGATAAGTTCGCCTTTGCACACATGTAGATAGATAGAATACTCTTTATTGGCACACCTCAGTAAATGATACAGCTTAAAGAAAAACAATTGATTCGTGATAGAGGCAGACAACAGGCGGTCTTATCGCTAAAGAGCGATCTCTTCCAGACAACCTATTATTATGTATTGTATTCTCTCTTTTAATGTACTTATGTAAAAATGTATTTTGTGCATTAAAGTGTTTTACTACCACAATTAAAAATCAACTCACTCAGCGGTCTAGGTTTTTTTACTTTTTGCTCCTTTGTAGTCATATCGGACATCCGATATCGGATCTGACAATGTGAAAACTCTCTTAGGTTAAGTCATCTGACCACCGGGCCAGTCTAACTGCAGTAAAAACAAAAAAAAATGCCAGCCGAATAAAATGGCACGGCTGACTAAAATTATTTAAATATATATATATATATATATATATATATTATATGCACAAAAAAAACCTTATAGTACAAAAGGCGGACTTAATGCCATGAGGCATTCTCTACCAGTCAACCTTTGACTGAAAATTAGTGAAAACATAAGTAAGTACGTTAAGGACTTGGGGACAGGTAGATAAGCTTAAAAATAGTCGGATAGGTTTAGGCACTTGAGTTTGACTTCTTGTGTTGTGAACTAAGTATCTTGACAAGATGCCCTTTAACGTTTGTTTGCCGTCACTTATTTACGACGATTCAACCATCTGCCTGCCGCGTTGATTACTTTAGTGGCACACCTCTTAATAGGTTTTTCAATAAGTCCCTTATAGACAGATGGCGAAGCAGCTGTTAAAGTTCCATATGGCGCCACAACTCTGCAAAAAGGAAAAACTATATATATCATATCAAGGAGTAATTGGATCAAAACATACCAATATTCTTTGTCTTGTCGTTGTTAAAACATGTGACGGAGTGTAGCTTTTTGTTTGGGATGATTTTTAGTTTTAAATTTTTCTCAAGTAAAACATAATCTATATAAAGACATATAAGACATGTAGCCCTCGGACTGTTTTTATTTATTCAATAGAAGACTCCAATACAAGCGTGACAAAGTGGTCAGAAATAAGACAAGGAAAATAATTTCGACACAATTAATAATTATTTCACGCACATTCCGGATTTTGATTAATCTGCAGCTAATAGAAGTACAAAATAATACGCAGTTATTCCTCTAACTTTTAAAGAACAGTGTGCTTTATTGTGTTTTGATTTTTTTGTGCCACGCGCAGGTAGATTCACCTGTCGACCAGTTTTACCTGCTACTTGTTGAAAAAATAACGGCAAAAAACATATTTTGAACTTAGCGGTAACGGTAGCGGCCATTATTTTGACAGATGAAGGAAGTTGTGTGTTGCCAGGTATTTTGATAACCCCCCAGATGTGGGACATTCTTAATTTTAATTCTTATGATATAAATATAAAAATAAATATTTTATGTTTCGTAAGTTTGTGCATTAGTTATTGCGCCAATAATAAAAAAAGCCAATGTCAGGCAAATTGAGGTTTATGAGGTCATTGAGGTTTATATATCGTTGTCTAAGTACCCTCAACACAAGCCTTATTGAGCTTACTGTGGGACTTAGTCAAATTGTGTAATAATGTCTTATAATATTTATTATTTATTATTGACACTCATTAGCGTTATAATCATTAAAGTATATTCCCAAAACGACCAAAAGGTAATACTAGTGTTAAGGGTGTATATGTAAATAGGTTTTGATACGTTTACACTATTATCTATGTCTAGTCTTAAGTTCTTTTTTAATTCCATATTTAAATTCTAATGTTATTTTGACTGTTTATATTTTTGTACGTCAGTTCGCAAAATAAATCCATCGAAACTAGTCGACTGCCTGGTTTATTGATTATTTTCCACTTTAGCTATCGAAATTTCCTCTTCTTTATTTGGTCCTTCTTCCTCACTCATGATCTTGCGATCTAAAACCAAGCAGTCGGCTAAAAGCGCTAAAATGACGCGCTCGGAAACGGGTACCCCTGCCACGGGTAGGCTCGGCCAGTCCAAAAAGTTGGACCACAGTGCGGCCGACGCCACCGTACCACCCGCGGCTTCCGACCCGCAAATCCCCGGGACGTCTCGCGAGTGCCTCCCAACCGGCACCAGCGCCGAACAAGTTAATGTTCCCCTCAGTTGCAGGTCTCGCGCTTCGAGCTCTACGCGATCATCGGCCACGATTAGGGCACGACGATTGACCGCGGAGGCCCACTTGGCCCGCAAAAGCATAGAAAGGGAACAGGAGCTCTTTCAACGCGAGCTCGACAACCAACGGAAACTCCTTGAGCAGTTTAAACAGGTAGAACAGCTTGAACTTGAAGCGAAAATAGCCGCCTTAGAAGCCGAGGAGCGATCCAATCACACGGTTAGTAATGCATATTCTCGTACAGCATCTTGGGTTCGTGACGTAAATCAGGAAAGGCAACCCGTAGACACACGGGCCGAAGTGGGTGTAACTATTCCGCCTCATATAGCGGTAGTTACCACCAAGACTGCCGATCCCCCTATAAATTTACGTCCAGAACCTACTGTAGAGTGTAATGTAGTAAATAACCGTATTAATTCACCTTTATTGCGTGAAGACGTCAAACGTCAAAACGGCCACGATAATGCAGTGATTGATTTTATTAATAATGATCATGAAAATGAAGAGTGCCGCCGCCGTCAAGACCAAACCGAGCCAATAACCGGCTCTGCCACGCTTTTACAAGCTATTGCCGATACGGCTGCCGCAGCTAAAGCGCTCGCCGCACGAGACGTGCCAAGAAAAGCTAAAATTGAGCTTCCAACTTTCTATGGCAACTCGTCACAATGGCTTCAATTTAAATACTTATTTGATAGTACTAAAACTTCTTATTCCCCCGCAGAAAATACGGCGCGTCTATATAACGCACTCCGCGGGCCCGCCCGGGAGGCCGTCGCCTCTTTACTCAACACCGCGGCAGCTTCCGAAGATATCATGGCAGCACTCGAACGTACATTTGCTTGTCCCGAAATGATTGTCTTCGGCGAAGTACAGATTTTAAAAACGCTGCCTCGGCTCGGGCCTGACCTAAAGGAGATAGGTATTTTCGCTAATAAGGTACGCAATTCTTTGTCTACTATGAAATTACTCGGCCTACGAGAATATTTACAATCGCCAGAGCTGTTTCATAATATTCTAGGAAAATTTAACCCTTTAATGAAAATGAGATGGTCTGATTATGCGTCAGATTTGTCAGAAACGTCAAACCATCTCAAGTCAAAGTTAGAACTTTTATCTGACTTTCTAACACGCGAACACGAACGCTATATTAAATTCGCTTTATCGCCAGAAGTAGGGCTTTCTATGTCTATACCGCAACAATCACGAGTACATTTTCCAATGAATAAACCATTTAAACGTGAAAATATACATGCCGTCACTCATGACAAAAATAAAACAACTGGTAACATAGTGTGTTTATTGTAAAAAATCCCACAATATTAAAAACTGTACTCAATTTACGTCGTTATCTGTTGACGATAGGTGGCGATGGTTGCGTGAACACAAAGTTTGTTATAAATGTCTAAAAGACAACTCACACCTATGCAAATTATGCAAAAGCAACCCTTGCGGGGTCGATGGTTGTACTTTTCGACACAACCCTCTTTTGCACGGCAGGCAGGATACGTTTAGATCACCGCCTACACCCGATACACGGATTAATAACGTCATTTGCGTTCCTGCGGCTGAAAGTGATATCCAGGTGTCGGACAATAATGTGACTGTGTCAAATATAGGTATATCGTGTAATCAACATAAAACATCTAATGAAATATGTTCAAATATTACAATGTTGAAAGTTTTACCAGTGACACTGTCAGGGCCAAATGGCAGCTATGAAACCTTCGCGTTTCTCGATGATGGCAGCACTGCGACTATGATCGATTGTAAAGTGGCTGCTCGCTTAGGTTTAATAGGACCTGAAGAGTTCATAACTGTCAATGGTATCATGGGTTTACAAAAAACTACAAAGGTAAGATACGTTGACTTTTACATAAGAGGTAAATATGAATCTGATATCCATTTGGTAAATCATGCTAAGGCTGTACAATCGTTAGGCTTGAACGAACAAACTCTATCTAGAGAGACTATTGAATCTTATGCTCACTTAAAAGACCTAGCCGAATACTTGACATATGCTGACGCTACACCAACCGTACTTATTGGTGCTGAGCATTGGCATCTGTCAATATGTCGCGAGGTTTGTGAAGGCAGACGTAACGAGCCCGCCGCTTGTCGCACTTTGCTTGGGTGGACTTTGTATGGACCAACGAGTAGCAAAACCAAGCCAGTCGAGTTCGTCAACCATTGTCAGTTAGACCGCACTGAACCTTCTGAAAATGAACGCCTGGAGTCACTGATAAAGGAGCAATACAAACTCGACTCGCTCGGTATCTCTAAGCGCGAGACTCTATTTAGCAAGCTAGACTCCCGTGCCGTCGAGATTCTTGATGCTACCACCACACGCTTACCGACCGGTAGATATGAAGTAGGTCTTCCGTGGCGTGACAACATACAGTGTGTTCCCGATAGCTGCCCGCAAGCTTTATCAAGATTTCTAAGCCTCGAAAGGAGAATGATTCGTGAGCCCGCCTTCGCTGACGCGTATAAAAAGTTTATTGATAACATGATTGCTAAAAATTATGCTGAGGAGTGCGATTCCGGCACTTATTATAATCATCTTATCACTAAAAGCGTCAACACCAGCATTGATCTCAAACACGATACCAATTTAGGCGATTATTCAAATAAAATTCACACCTTATCTGATAACTTACAACCTAGTACAGTCAGTCCGAATAAAACAGAAACAAATTTTGACATTGAGCTGTCAAGTGTGAATAACAATAAAAATAAATTAAAAACCGAATCTGAACCTAATAAAAGTGACATTAACGCAAGAATAAGGTGGTATTTGCCTCATTTTGGCGTGTACCATCCACAAAAACGTAAACTTCGTGTTGTCCACGACGCAGCCGCGACTAATCAGGGTGTTTCATTAAACTCGTTGCTGCTTCAAGGACCTGATCTTTTAGAAAATTTATTAGGTATTTTATTTCGGTTCAGAGAGGGCGCTGTTGCTATAACAGCTGATATTAAGGAAATGTTTCCTCAAATAAAAATCCGTGAACAAGATCGTGACGCACTACGTTTTTTATGGCGCGACGTTCAGTCAAGGGAAACAATGCCTCTAAAAGAATATCGGATGACAGCTGTCATTTTTGGAGCATCGTCCAGCCCTTTCACTGCGTTGTACATTAAACATAAAAACGCTATGTCACACCAAGATTCGTATCCAGCGGCAGCCAACGCAAGTATCCATAGTTCCTATATGGACGACTTCTTGGATAGTCTGGACGATGTTGACGAAGCTGCACAGATGGCATCCGATGTTGTGACTATTCATCGTAACGCATGTTTCGAAATGTGTGGCTGGAATTCTAACGATCAGGGAGCATTGCGTCTTGTACCGACTGAACTGCGCGCCGTCCAGCCTAGTGAGATGTCACTTGGCAGTGAATCAAGTAGCGTCAGAGCCTTAGGTGTTTCATGGGATCCTATTTCGGACACTGTCGGATTTAGGACTGGTTTAGAAGGTCTCATACTACAGGGCAGTTTTAATAAACGCAAAGTGTTGTTCCACCTCATGAAAGTATACGACCCACTAGGTTTGTTGGGCCCAATAGTGGTCAAAGGGCGTATACTGCTTCAGGAGGCGTGGAGATCCAATATTGACTGGGACACACCATTTCCACCATCACAGATTTTAAAGTGGAACGAGTGGTTTAAGGAACTGTCTGACGTATCTACAATTAGGATTCCACGATGGTACGCCAAGCTCAATGGAGAACCTCTACACAGGGAGCTACACATTTTCGCGGACGCAAGCGAGTTGGCCTTTGCCACCGTCGCTTATTGGCGCTTATTGTATGCAGATGGTACAGTCAAGCTCGCACTCATCACCAGTAAGACGAGAGTCTCACCTTTGAAGCCCATTTCAATTCCTCGTCTAGAATTGCAGGGCGCTTTGATAGCTTCTCGCCTTGCTGTCACTATTAAAGAGTTTCATAAGAAAAAACCTTTACGAACTTTCCTGTGGACAGATTCAAGAACTGTCCTCGGTTGGCTCAGAAGTGACGCACGAACGTACAAACCCTTTGTGGCCCATCGCGTAGGAGAAATTACAGAAAATACGCGCGTGCAAGATTGGAAATGGGTCCCAACTGATTTGAACGTTGCGGACGATGCCACTAGGATTAAGCCGCTTCATCTTAATCCTAACCACCGATGGTTTACAGGTCCCTCGTTCCTTCTCGATCCACCGGAGAATTGGCCTGTTGAACCAGCTGGTCAGCCTATAGTCCAGGAAGAGCGGAAGCAGACTTCTGGACTTGTGGTTGGTCATCTGACAATTACCGCGGATTTCAGTCGTTTTAGTGACTGGCTACGATTACTTCGTGCTACTGCTCGCGTTTTGCAAGCTGCGTCTAAATTTCGCTCGGCTTTAGATCGCGTAGGTCGCGTTGCTCCTAGCACCGATGTTAGGCTTCGTCAACGTACGAATAGACCTACGTCCACCACTCTAATCCCCCTGACAGCGGAACTTATGGAAGCCGCAGAAAGGCACGTCCTGAAGAAAGTACAGTCTGAATCATTTAGTGACGAAATCCCAATAATAGAACGTGGAGAATTGATACCAAAGAGTAGTCGCCTGGCGAAGCTTTCTCCCAGAATGGGGCCAGACAACTTGTTGCACCTAGCTGGCAGAATCGTTGCCGTACAAGACGTCGGTTCCGAGATCAAGTTTCCAATCATTCTAGATGGACGACACCCAGTAGTGCGCTTATTGGTCAATTTCTACCATCGCAAGGCTGGACATGCAAACAATGAAATGGTGGTCAATGAGGTTCGACAAAAATATTGGCTTCTTCATCTGCGCAGTACTGTTCGAAGCGTCACCAGCAAATGTTTGTCCTGTCGCATCAAAAGAGCAAAGCCAATGAATCCGATGACCGGTAACCTTCCTCCTCAGCGGCTTGCCCACCACCGCCGCCCATTCACGTACACTGGCTTGGATTATTTCGGCCCGATAAATACCAAGATCGGCCGAAGACAAGAGAAACGTTATGTGGCCCTGTACACCTGCATGACATCCAGAGCCGTTCACCTGGAGCTTGTACATTCCCTTTCTGCTGACTCCGCAATAATGAGCCTGCGACGGTTTATTGCTAGAAGAGGCGCTCCCAATACTGTATATTCTGACAACGGTACATGTTTTGTTGGTGCAGACCGAATTCTACGCGAATTTTATCAGAACGAGGTCTACGATTTTGCTGCCAATAGAGGAATAAAGTGGAGCTTTATCCCTGCCGCTGCTCCTTTTTTCGGCGGATGCTGGGAGAGACTGATTCGCACCGTCAAAGTCGCGCTGAATGCCACATTACGAGAAAGAGAACCTAATCCCGAAGTCCTAGTAACTCTCCTTCTAGAAGCTGAGGCAATTGTAAATTCTCGACCTCTGACCCATGTCCCTATTGGCCCTGAAGACCAGGAAACCCTAACGCCCTTCCACTTTCTAATTGGCTCATCTTCTAACCAGGTTCTGCCTGCAACCCTTGACGACCGAGACCTTTTAAGACGTGCTGACTGGAGGAAGGCGTTGAGATTGGCCGACCACTTTTGGAACCGATGGGTAAAAGAAATTCTGCCAACCATGCAACCTCGCCAGATAGCGGAGAACAGAGAGCACGACTTGACTCTTGGCGACTTAGTCATCATTGTAGACCAGAACCTACCCCGAGGAACCTGGCCACGCGGCCGCGTCGTTGCTACATTCCCTGGCAGAGACGGAGTGGTCAGGGTGGTGGACGTAGCCACATCAGGTGGAATTCTTCGTCGACCTTCTAAAAAATTGGTCAGATTAGAGGCATAAAGTCTCAGTTTATATCTAGTCTGGCTAGTTTTGTGTGCTTTCGCACACAAGGGGGTGGGATGTTAAGGGTGTATATGTAAATAGGTTTTGATACGTTTACACTATTATCTATGTCTAGTCTTAAGTTCTTTTTTAATTCCATATTTAAATTCTAATGTTATTTTGACTGTTTATATTTTTGTACGTCAGTTCGCAAAATAAATCCATCGAAACTAGTCGACTGCCTGGTTTATTGATTATTTTCCACTTTAGCTATCGAAATTTCCTCTTCTTTAACTAGGTTGCTATCAATTTGGGACTTTAATATACAAGCAACGATTTGTCTAAGATACCTATAATCGGATAAAGATGAGCTACGTCCGTGCAAGGCGTCATCTCCATATCAATAATCATCACAGATGTGAAGTCATTCTAGTTCGCCTTGATTGTTATGCACAGCAACCAAAACAGAAATAATCACACGATTAATCTTCCTTTAATACTTAAAACTTAATGCTGGACGGAGATGAATGATCATCTTTTTCAGATTTGTCTGGGTTCCGGCAGATTCGTTGCGATTATAAAGTGAGTGGGAGTCCTTTGAAACTACCTGTCGCTACAAGTGTAGAAAAAGATGAAAAATGGCAGACGTTTTCTAAAAAAATACTGAAACCCGTATTCTTATAAATGTGGACAAAAGTACATCCTTAAACTACGTCCAAAAGATAGGTATGGGCATTGTGGATGTCATCTCACTTTGTGTGGTAGGGCACAGCACAGCGAATGTCATTCCAGATCTAGATAAACCTTACATAAAACCGCAGCCAAATAACACTAGACCCTACTCATAGTGTTGTGTTCCTGCCAGTGAGTAAGGTTGCCAGAGCTCAACAAGGTTGCGGAGTGTTGGGGTCAGCAACGCGCATGTAACCAACGTAGTATAAAAAAAATTGGACTCATTCTTCTCAGAATCGTCAGCATTCTCCACCCTACCATAAACTCATGATAGGCTTTTTTAACTTACTTAATTACTATTCACTTATCTCAGTGGCCCAAACAGGATATTGGTCTTCGACACAACTTTACCCTATTCGGTTCCACTTCATACTAGTAGATTACTCTGAAGACGAACAGATATTTTCGAACACTTAGGAATTCATGATACGATATCTTAGACTTAGCAAAACGTCCAGCTGTCCGGACGTTTTGCTCCACGTAGGTTTTTCCATAGCTCGATCGTGTTCCAGCCTTTCTAGTTTTCCGAACACGCTTGCTCTGAGTTGTGTGGGTTTGATCTTCTTTCTGCGCTTCCAACCTTCGTTTTCCTTCCAAAATAAATATAATGATGTTAATGTTGACGGAAGTAATAAAAGAATCCATCCATACAATGGACCCCTAATCATACCGTTATAGAGAATACTGACATTTCCAAAATGTCCTTGATTAATTGTCAATGATAATACTAATTTGGCAGATCAAATTGGCAAAATCATTTGAACCCACGCTCATTCCGTGCTTATTTGCTTGAATTGCTTGCCGGTTTATTTATTGCATTCCATCAAAGTTAAATTAATTCCTATTTGTATGTGGATAAGGCATAAACAATGTTTTTGACATGGAACGTTAAATTTTATGTTTTCGCGTTTTTGGGTTCTTGAACCTGTTCGTGATTTGAAATGTAACTAGATATCTTTCGCGGGATGATTATTTTATTTATGGTAGAGACGGTAAGCTTTTTATATTCCTTGGTACAAATTTTATGATTGTAAAAGCTTTTACTATCCATATCGAACCAGGAACAAAGCTTACATGGAAGCCAGACATTCAATTTAAGAAAATTGGATTTTATGTAATTTAATTTGTAATGGTTTTCATTTAGTATTTTCCTCGCGTTGCGTTGGTATGTTGCAAATCTTTATGTCTCACTCTGTGGCAAAGTTCGTTTCACTCCCGTTCCTATTATCACGAAGGGTTAAGGAACAATTTTGCTCCATTGTAAAACAAGTAACTATTCCACTAAGTTTTAGTTCATTATAATATTTCTGATAAGTTTAACACATTCACTGCCGGGAACCCACCTGGTGGGCGCTCGTGAACTTTGTTCAGATGCCGGACAACCCGCTGGGCGGGTTGTTTTGTACGCAGCTATAGACCACCGGTTTCTGGGGTAGTGCGCCGTTTTTTGTCTGGCAGTGAATGTGTTAACTGTATAACGTTAGACTAGATGTATAGATTTCATTGTAAAGCATAATTATGATATGCAACCAATTATTGTAATGCATATTACATACTTACAATAGTTACAATTGTGTTTTGACACTGTACTAGCTAGAAATAAAATATTTTATTATTATTACATACATAAAACATACTACTGATAGCTATATTATAGCTATGGAGGCTGTTCAATGCTTCACTGCGGAATTCTAGATGCGCGTGAGCCACTTCTCGAATGGCGATTTAGCGGCGGTGTTACCAGCCATTCTAAGTTCCTTGACACATGTCAAATTAAACAGAACTTTCTGTTCAACTAGGAAACAAATCTAATTATTTTTGTTCAATATTTAGAGGACTCACACTACTACAAATGTAAATTATTAATATTAGTTTACAGCGATTTTAGGTTTAGTAATTCTGAGCTTCTTAGTACTTAGGAGCAAGGTTAAAAAAAAGTACTTTAATAAAAATATATTTTTTGTTCTCCCTACCTATTTAATTCTCGAGTTGTGGCAAAATTAACGCTGGTACAATGTTAGGAACTAGATGCAAGCAATTTAAGCGAGTGATTACTAAAATCAGTGAGAGAGAGAGAGAGAGAGAGAGATCTAGAAAGGCAAGTATTTTCTACAAATTGTGACTCTAAATATGGCACTTAGGTTTACACGAGTGATTACAAATTAACTTACCAAGCTAATCATCAGAAGCATATCACAAAATGGAACAGATTATGCACGACAGTCCGTTTTTTTAGCATTGGAAAGAAGGTAAGCGATTTTGACGTTTCTTTTTTGAAAGATAAGTCACGCCACTCACGGCAAATATGTCACAATTATAAATCATATACGTTCCTTTTTATTCTTTTGCTTTCATAAGTAATAGGTACTGATTTTTAGAAAGCGTTTTTCAATAAAAATATTGTTTAACTTTTTTTCTAATACAAAAAAAAAACTATACCTATTGACATTCCAGGGAATTTCCATTCTTAAACCTTGCAACACCGGATTCTGTGACAATACCTGTTCCGCCGCTTCGTGCGCGGCCGCGGCGCAGCGCGGCGCTAGTTTCGCTTCTAACGTCGAGTTGAGAGCTCGTTACTGCGTTGTCGCAGCCGTCACCAAACTTTACGTAAATATATTTATTTACGTTTTACAGCAACACGGGATTGTTCTCGCGAATCTGTGATAGTGTTTGTGTAGAAGTGGGAATTAGTGTTTTACAAGTTTAGTGCTGGATTGATTAGTTTTGTAGTGGATTTACTAGGAAATCGCTCAGTAAAGTTGTAACGGAACCCGATCGGGGCGGAGACTCGATCGACACGAGTTTTATTGGGATTCTGGGTGAGTATAGTTCGCTGTTTGATGGCCATGACCGATAATTTGTCTCAGAGAATTTATGAGTTTGACCGTTTCTTTTGAATTTGTCGGTTGGACGTAACGCCTTTGGGGTAGGCGTGGGAAATGCTTCGACTTATGATTGTTGTGACATGCTATTCTGCTTCTTTACAAGTTTACAGTTGCTAAATCTCAAAGATTAAAATGTAATACCTACTTATATTATATTTTAGAAGATGAGGTTTGATATAAGTTGCCGCACACCATCCACTACCTATACAGTTGTTTTGATACAAAGCAAAATTGATTAAATACGAGTAGTAAAAGGGGAGTTTACTCCTACCAGTCAACCTTCCATATAGATTTATTAAGAACTTCGTAAGCTCAACATTTTTTATGGGTATAAAGTACAAAAAAATCCTTGAGGCATTTTAGTATTTAGGTATTTATAAGGTAGTCTAGAACATACTACCTTCGTAATAACTATTTCTATAAAAAAGTTTCTAAACTGGCCTTATGACTACGTAAAATATTGATTACGTACGAAGTATTTGATAACAGGCGTACAGTCTGATAAGGGAACTAATAACAGAATGTTTATAAAGCATGTACTATGTATAAATAGTCCAAGCCGTATTAATTATCTATTTCACGTGTTCACCTACTGATATACTATGGATCACAGATGGATAGCAAAGCAATTTATGTAAACCAAAACATTCACCGGACTCTAAAGGCACGTTTACTTACACTATGGCCGGGCATTTGCGCTTTAAATTTGATAGGAGTGAGGACAAATGTGTAAAGAACATCAGAGAAGGTCCTTTCGTTTCACATGCATAAGGAAACCTTTCCCAAACACATGAAGCATAAGGACCCTTCTCTAATGTAAAGCCGCATTTGTTTGTTAATGGGGCACAGGTAATTTAAAATTATATAAATATATAAATTCCCAGAGCGATAACTCTAAAACTTTCATATCGTAAAGTAGATGGTAACATGAGCAAAATACTTGTATCCATTCGTATCTATGCATCTTGATTACTGAGTACTTAATTAATGATCTAACTACTGCCCTTCACTTTGCGAGCGATATGAGAAGAGGTTCCACTGTTTTTGTACCCATATGTATTCTATCATGTCTATTTTATGAGACGTGAGACTTTTCCATTGATACTCTTGACCGTTGGGTCAAAAGTCTGGAGTTGGCCCCTGTCAAAAGTTTGCATAGATGGCGCTAGCATAAGTTCTTCCTGTCTCAAGTTTTGTTATATAAGATTTGGTTTAAAGTGTACTAGCACCCAGGCTTTAAATTCCAAAAAAAGCAAGAATTTGGACACATTTTTAGGGATTGCCAGGAAAATTTATGCTGGCGCCATCTGTTAAGTACTTGGACAACCCCATCCAACCCCAACGCCCAACTGAAATCCTATAGTTTTCTTGCCTTTCTATCCACTAGGAATACTCGTACTACGCTGCTGTACCGGGAGTAAAACCTGCCACCGTACCTGTTTGGGGTCAACCACCTGCCGTAGTACACGACTAGCTATATAGGATCCTACATCCTGCTTATATACACTTAAATATTTACCTATAGGTACATAATCAACGAGGGGGTGGGGGGGTGGTTGGTTATAGGGTCGGCAACGCGCATGTAACTCCTCTGGAGTTACAGGCGTACATAGGCTACGGAAACTGCTTACCATCAGGCGGGCCGTATGCTTGTTTGCCACCGACGTAGTATAAAAAAAAATAATAATAATAAATTATTAAGTATGATCGTACCGTTGCAAGTCTTCTCAAATCTAAAATTTTTGAGAAAATTATTTTCCTATTTTATTGGGTCCCCTTGTACCTTACTACCCTCATAGATTTTTTTGACGGGCGTAACGTTAGTAGTTTTGAGTGGTAACCCGTGAGACTTCCAAACCGGAGGTCATGGGTTCCAACTCTGACTCGTACCAATGAATTTCCCGTATCATTTGATAAGTATTTTGCTGTCGTTTTTCAGTAAATGAGAACATCGTGAGGAAACCTTTTTCCACCTGAAAAGAGCTTCAAAATGGAGTCACTTCATTTGTAATTGAAATAATAATAATACAATAGGTACTGTCGCCATCAGGTATATCGGAGCGCCCGAGGTGCTCAAAAATACTTACTTAACTGGCTCAGTGACTCAAACAGGATCTTGGCCCCTGACACAAGAGAGCGCCACTCTGCCCCACTCTGCGCCACTTCGCGCCAAATATACTATCTGATATAAATATCTGAACACGGACTCTAACGCCTTGACAATAGAGGCGTGTTCAGATATTTGTGAGCGCCTTAGCTGCTCCGATATCTGATGGTGACTGTACCTATGTCAAACAAAATAAAGAAACAGCACTCAACGCAACAAGAAACGTGGAAGCGACGATTCAATGGAACGACATCGACATCAAGAAAACGTTCCTCTAATAAGCATAATATGCCGGCTGACTGCAGTTCTCTCATGAAGAATGCAATTCAGCAAAGCATTGTGTGAACATGTAAATCGTGAGAAGTGCACAGTGCAGTGGGGTTGGTGACCGGTCACCGCTTGTCATTGTGTTGACAACGTACACTTGTTCGTAGAACTGCTTATTGTAGTTATTTGTCATTATGAAATAACAATGACAAACCTGCATAGCTGCATGAATAAAAGGATTATTATGTCTGATAATGATGTGTTTTCTTCTGAACAACAGCAGTATTTTGGGATAATATCATACATATAAAATGAGAATACTTACTTATTTATTTCCGTAAAGCTTAAGCTAAACCCAGGCCCTGTTCACACGATGATAACTACAAGTCCTAAGATAAGCGATAAGAATTGCGTCACTACAGTACTTCCTAGGACGTGAATAGTTTGTTATCAAAACACTCGTATCAGGCAAGGTGATCGGATTGCGAGCCAAGATACAAGTTGTGCCTAATTCGGTTGCAATTTATTGATGCGTTTTTATTGTAAAGTAAAATATGTATTTACAATCGTCTAGTAGGGCTATACGAGTTTAAAGAGCACTCCGTTTACAAGACAAGGAAGCTTCTACTGAAAAACATGATAAGCCTATCTTATGTAGACACCGAAAATCTATTAAATACGACATCCTAACGAGACCTAAATACACACACACACACACACTAACACACACACGCACACACACACACACACACGCTTGTGCTATAATACAACTTCATTTTTCTTAGCATGTTACTTACCTAGGTCATAAGTCTTATCTGTTTTTAATTGCTACTTAAATTAATTATATATGTATTACCTTTAGAATAAGTACTTACTGTTGCTACTAGCCGCTAATGCTTACAATATGTCAATCTTATTATTTCCTCTACGAGACAGGCTATGCCTAGTGTGGAGGTCAGTATAACATGTAACACTGTTTAAACTTATATTTGTTAAATAAACAATTTGTATTTGTATTTGTATTGTATTTGTATGTTCGTCATTTATAATAATTATGTAATTTAAAAAGAGCATATACCTTAGTAGACAAACAATGAAATACCATGAAAGACGCCAAAGATAACATATTATCGTTACTATGACAAGAATTTATGAAGTGGCGCAGTAATCAAATTCTTTGACCGTAGCTGTGATTTCATAACATACCGATTTCATCGTGTTTCTAACGACTCGGGATTCGAGCCCTGATTGGCTCAAATATTTAAGAATATACGGGTCTAACGCGATATCATTTAATTATTTTTACCTTGAATCCGACGTAAGGGTTGCACCAGTCTGTGGTCACGGAAAGACGGACGTCCCAGCAAAATGTCAACGGAAATATATGTACGGATTTAAGGCAATAATAATGAAATTATATCGCGGCAGACCCGTTCGTATCAATAAATATACAGACCATCATGAATTGTTGTATAAATAAATAGCCTAAGAAATTCCTTTGCATGCCCTTCATGTTGGCGAGATGTGTGTACTTTATTACCTTATGTAAAACCTTATAAGACCTTATGTAACCATGTCTCTGGCAAAATAAATAATTTCAATTTCAATCAAATATACTCAGATATTAACACGTGCTCTGCCCCACTGATCTCGGTTTGAAATCCGAGAAGCAGCCCGATTCGATCCAATTGCACGGTTATGTAAATTATTACATTTGTATTGTGCTATGTCAACTACTTTCGATTGCTTTCATTATGATTCCATTAATTATGTAAATGATTTATTGCGCGAAAGTGTGACTGATGGTTTATTTGTACATCGTAGATAGATTACGAGAGGCATGGTTTCATCCGGATAAGCGAAAAGAACGGGTTATTGTACAGTCAGCATCAATAGTAGCGGTTGAAACAACGTGCCAAAAGTGTACATCGAAATTCGCAAATTGCGGGCATCTTTCTCTTTTACTCCAACCAAACTCTAATGAAGGTTGAAGGCGTTACTATAGTGATAGAGAAAGATCCCCGCAATTTGCAAACTTCGGTGTTTGCGGTAGGCTCTCTGTTACAGTCTAATTTTTCTAGGTATAGAGCCATATCTCTTTTTACTCAGCTATTTCAGAATTTTGAGGAACTTTTGACGCGTAATCAGATCTGACTGTATTACTAGCATTTTTCCGTGAATGCAATTTAAATACAGTCGACGTTAAAGATATGTTTACCTTATTTACAAGGGCATAAGATGTTAAAGTGTAAACATATCTTGACGTCGACTGTAATCCTCGAATGTACTAACATTGAATTTTTCTTTCTATTATGCTCCGTTGATCGTAATTGTTTTGTCCTTTTTCGCCTAAGTCGTAATAAAATTATATCAAGATACAGCATTGTATCTTAGCCGGACCAAGCTAACCCCACAGATTTGGCGATGACAATGTGTGGAGTATCAGCACAAACTTTAAATTTCTATGAAAATATGACGTTCTATGGGTACTTACTTGCTGCCGTGGCGCAGCGACCCGATGTGGATCTTGGTCTCCGACACCAAAGACCGCCATGCTTCTCTGTCCAAAGCAGTTTCTGTCCAGTCGACGGCGCCGAGTTCGCTAAGGACCCACGCGTACACGTAGTGACGGATACCAACCAGAGAGAGGGCGAAATACAAATCCGGATCCAGAACGCTCAACGATGTGCGGCTGTCCCGCACAGTGTTAGTGGCCAAGCTAATGACCAGGATCACGAAGCTCCGGATATACAAAACGGTCATAAGGCCAATCCTTATGTATGGGTGCGAAGTTTGGGTACTAACACAAAAGGAAGAGCGCGCGCATAGTAGCTGAGAGGAAGATCTATCGGGAAGTCCTAGGACCCACAAGTGGAGAGGATGGAACCTGGAGACTCCGCAGGAACCAGGAGATTGAAGATCTGGTGTCCGAGCCGAACATCATTGGAGAAACGAAAGCCACCAGACTCCGATGCTCCACGTAGTCCGGATGGGTCAGTCTAGAGAGGCGTATTTTGGAGTTCCAAATGACCGAAGACCGTCTGGACGCCCTAGGTACCGCTGGAGAGACGAGGTGCAATAAGACTATGGGGAAACTACAAGCGATAATTGCACTCGACGTGACAAAAATGTAAATTATCTCATGTTCACATATTCACCCTTTGTAGCCGCCAGTCAAACGCTGTTCTCGCTCACACAGCCAAGGGAAATTGTAATGAATTCTCTCATAGTTTCTCCTACTTGTGGCAAGTACAGAAGTGCCGGTTCGATTCCCGCGGGGTACTTTCGCCATCTGTCACATCAGCATACAATCGTGCCGTGTGAGGCCACGAGACCAGCGATTAGGAAATAATATATGCTAATTTATAATCCAGATGAGTTTAGGGCGTGTGGGATTGGTTTAAATAGATTTGTAATCCTAATCTTACTTATCTTTGCGTATTGTGTATTATCAGATAATTAACACGTTAAACGCCAGACCAAAATATTCATTTTTTCTTTAAAAAAAACTTGATGTAAATTCAATTATTACTTTGATATGTATATAGATATATATTTTATTTTGTTATTGGAGGTTTAGTTAAAAAGTTATTAAAAAAAAAAACTCGCGGTCACAGATGACCCCCGTGGCGCTGTGAAGTTCATATTTCAAAAACCGTTACCATGACGCCACGCCGGTCCCCCCGCCGGCCACGCCGGTCACTGTGCCGGTCATTATACTGTCACATTCGCACCCGCTAAAATATGCTTATAATATAAAATTTAACTGCTTTGGCATTGTGTGACAATAGCTTGGTTTGGCAATTCCTGCTACTGGTTCAAGAAGATACGCTGTTTTTGTTTATTTTTGTTAATTTTGGGTTTTTATGATGTTTTTTTGTGGAATGCATGTATCAGGTGTGTGTCTGCATTGGGAAATTTATTTTTTCTTATTTTTTGATAATTGTCGTGTATCTCCAGATAATTGAAATTAATTTCTATTAATTATATAATTATTGCAAATACTTAATTATATAAATTATAGAATTAAAGCTGTGATTTGAAAAAAATGCCTTGTTTTTTTCATTTTTTCAACAAATCTACTATGTCACTAACTGCACCCACGTCCCAAGCCACCGTTTTACTAACGAGCGCCATGCCGGTCCCTTGCATACAACGCATTGCTTATAACTGCTACACGCGGCGCAGGACAGCGTCTTAAAAACAGGTTTAACACGAGGTCACCGGTGCCCCCCATGGCTTGTTGCAGTTGACTTCGTGAGGTCGCCGGTGCCCCCCATGGCGTTCAACGTGTTAAATAGAAAATAACGCTAACCCCAATTAACGCGAAAAACCTCATAGTTGTAGATGGCACTAAACGTCATTTTTAGAGTTCCGAGCCCAAAGGGTCAAACGGGACCCTATTACTGAGACTCCGCTGTCCGTCCGTCCATTCCGTCTGTCACCAGGCTGTATCTCATGAACCGTGATAGTTAGCCAGTTGAAATTTCTACAGATTATGTATTTCTATAACAACAAATACTAAAAACAGAATAAAATAAATATTTCTTTCCAATCTCGAAGTTCTCATCCAATCACCGAAGTTAAGCAACATCGGGCGGGGTCAGTACTTGGATGGGTGACCGTTTTTATAGATAATGGTACGGAACCCTTCCTGTGCGAGTCCGACTCGCACTAGGCCGGTTTTTTTTAGGGTTCCGTACACAAAAGGTAAAACCAGACTATTACTAAGACTCCGCTGTCCGTCCGTCTGTCCGTCTGGCACCAGGCAGAGTATATCAGGGACCGTGATAGCTAGACAGTTGAAATTTTCACAGATGACGTATTTCTGTTGCCGCTATAACAACAAATACTAAAAAGTACGGAACCCTCGTTTTTACTTATCTCCGTATGAAAGCTAGCACATTAGGTATTGCTATTCAATTTCAATTTCAATTTCAATTTATTTATTTGCAACCAAGTACAAAACACATACAACTTAATGCTAGGTGTACAGTACGTGGACCCTGATAGGGCGCAGCAAAACCTTATAGACTACATGAAACTAATTTTAATCTTATGGTATATAATGGCTATTAAAATATAATTACAATTCGAACTATTCCATAATTTAATAAACATTCCATAAAAGTATTTCATAAAAAAATAATTGATTGACAAAGAAAATACAAATAAAAATAAAATAAAAACGCATAACATCATAACATCTTAAGGGAGAATTGGACATGCCCAAGGTTACCAGATGAAAAATGGAATATCCTGACAAAAGTCCGGACATCAGCGTGTAAATTCCGACATTTACTGGACGACCACGGCATTTTTAAATTACAACGCAAAAATAGCGGTGTTCTACGTGTTTGTGTGTGTCTGTGGCATCGTAGCTCTCAAACGGATGGATCGATTTCGATGCGGTTTTTAGGGTTCCGTAGCCAAATGGCAAAAAACGGAACCCTTATAGATTCGTCATGTCCGTCTAGCTGTCCGATTATGTCACCGCCACTTTTTTTACGTGAAAACGAGTTTCCTTGCGGTGGCTGTTAGCTATGTTTGATAAAAATCCATCCAGCAGTTTGGAGAGTGTCAGCTCTTTACCAAAATGATGTAAGGCATTTAAAAGCTTATGATTAGCGCAGGGATTTTCTTAAAATTTTAATTTAATAGTAATATAAGTAAGCCCATCTGTGACGACTATGAAGGTTTTCTAAACTTGTCTAAGACTTTCAAAAACTATTAGAAATTCTCATAACCGATATTTACTATCCGCCATTTAAATAACCACCATACCGCTGATGGTGTAGCCGCAACCACCATGTTTCCCTCGCATCTCGGTTAGAAACCGGGCGAAGGCGGTGATTATCTGTAGCAAATAACTATTGATGCTAGGAAAACCCCCTTTTTCATAAAACTTAGTAAACACTTACAAACCTCTTTCAGATTTTGTCTCTTTCTAACAATCAGAAATGTCAAAATGACGGATAGGGACAAACAATTATCGACGGTTTGTCAGATCGTATCTTTGACAGCTGACGTAGATGATGCTGTACGGCGTCATGTATTTTTTTTGTAGTTACTGGATTGTCAAACGTAATTTTTTGACAAATACCTACGAGTACCTACCATATAACGTATGGAGCCGTACAGCGCTATCTACACCAGGGCTGTAACCGCGAAAATCGAAGTTCCCCAATTTCGGGCATTTTTATCTGTCACTCTAATTAAGTCTTACTGAGAGTAAAAGAGAAAGATCCCGCAATTTGCGAATTCCGATTTTAGCGGTAGGCCCGCCCCCAGGTGTCAAATTAGAAGTGCGAATTTTCTTTATAAGCTACATCTTTTATTCTATCATCGATAACTGTTTGTAGAATTGCTCAAGCGCAGGCAGGTTTAGTGTTGCCAGGCGTACGATAATTACGTATACGTACGATCATTTGGGCTTCTGTACGATGTACGTTTCAATGAATGAGTTCGCAAAAGCACGATAATTTCAACCTTTGGACTATGCCATAGTAAAACTACTACGGAACCCTAACTTGTATCAGAAGTAAAAAAATTACTTTTTCATTCAAAAATAAGCTACAATTGTAGCTACATTTTGGATTAACACCGGCAATGACGTAAAAATGTCAAAATTTCCTCTAAACCGTTTCGAATCAACACAAAAATGCCCAAATTTAAAACTAATTTTTGCGCCATTTTGCTATTTAGATGAAAATGCGTTTTCTTTGAATATACTTATATTGGATATGCCTTTTTGATAGGCGTACGATATTTTTTTCGCCGGTACGATGATTTTTACACTCAAATAAGATAATTCGCTTCCGCTCACCTGGGAACCCTTTAATTAATATTTTTTATAATTTTTGTGCTAGTTTATCTCTTTTTTATTATGTAGTATTATGGAATTCATGTTAATGAATACGAGTTGACTTGTATCCATGGTCATGCAATAATTTTAAAAATAAAAACGAGTACTGACCTGAACCTTTTCCCGTTGAAATAACGCCCTGGATAACCGCCTAGCTCTCATTCACCCATTCATCCGTTCATTCGCTCATTGTCGTTCGACAGGTGACCGACGTGTTATTGTGATCAGCTTCATCGATTAAAGCTTGACGTATGATATTATTATGACATGTTTAGAAATCTGACCTACTTGTTGATCTGGCTCGTAAACACTTTAAAGTAAAGTATAGGTTATATTTAACTTATACATTTATAACGTATGGCCAATAATGATAGCTTATGTACGATATCATAGGTGCGGTCAAGAAACTTGATATGTGTGCTTCGTTGTCACAGTGATAGTAATATGAAATGCCTAACTAGCGGCTTTCATATTGATTACTAGGTATATTTTTAGGGTTCCGTAGCCAAGTTCCACAGATGATGTATTTGGATAGGTCTTCAAAAATGATATTGAGGTTTCTAACATCATTTTTTTCTAAACTGAATAGTTTGCGCGAGAGACACTTCTAAAGTGGTAAAATGAGTGCCCCCCCCCCCCCCCCCTGTAACTTCTAAAATAAGAGAATGATAAAACTAAAAAAAATATATGATGTACATTACCAAGCAAACTTCCAACGAAAACTGGTTTGAACGAGATCTAGTAAGTAGTTTTTTTTAATACGTCATAAATGATACGGAACCCTTCATGGGCGAGTCCGACTCGCATTAAACTTTGCCGCTTTTTTACTATGACCAGGTACGAATTAGCATAGAAATCAAATTCCTTGACCGTACTTAATCATGCACCTATGCCCTAGTATTTTTTTATATTTTCCAATATTAAGCATTTAACTTTTTAGATTTAAGTAGGGATTAGATATCGAAAATTAGAAAGTACTACAGAGTCGCTTAAAACGTGTGTGATTAATTTTTCTATCTGGTCGACTTACTAAATCTCTTCATAAAAATAAAGTAAACTATGAAAATAAGATTTCCTAAACCTTGCCGAAACTATAGTCTTGAGCCATATTTTTTCATGGGCTAATAATTATCAAATGAATTATTATGTATAATCCTTAACTACGTATTTTAATCCAAACCACAATAATGACTTTATTATAAAATCGTTTAAAAATATAGATAGGCGTTTCAAAAGTTAAGCATAAGACAGACGCGTTGGCCGTAGTACGTAGTACCTACCTAATGTATAGCGATGTTTGACATGACACACATACATAATGTACTTTATACATAACGTCAATCTGACCTAGATATCAAGTATATCAACACATGACCTTGCTGAGGTGACGCACAAATCAATTAGCGCTTATTTGATGTGCCTATTAATATAATAGAAGTTTATGTTTGTAAACGTAGCTAAATGTATTGTAACTCTAATAAGTACCGGTTAATATAAGAGTGATAGTGGATGTCAAAATGTCGATCGATGCTTCGATTGACATAATAGATCGATATCGATACCCATTGCTGTATCAGAATAAACCTACGCATACGTATAAGAAATACGTATAAGAATAAGAGTTAGACCAAGTTAAGTTGGCAACAATTTTGATAGCCCAGCTTGTGCAAGTGTTAACTAAACGTCATCATTTTATAGAAGTATGACGTTTAAGATAACACGTGCACTGTTTGGGCGGTCAAAACCGCTGCCAACTTATTTTGGTCTGACTCTATAAGCATCCGAAACGAAACGTGTAATTTAGCGTTAACACGTCGACTGAAAAACTTTATGATAAATCACTATACCTATACTATGTTAGTTGTAGCATAAATATGTATACAAAGTGGTCATCATCATCATCATATCAGCCTTTTACCGCCCACTGCTGAGCATAGGCCTATCTTCTAGTATGCCACTTGTCCCGGTCCTAACATGTAAAGATAAAGTCTATGGATTAATAAAACCAGGATGTCAAAAAAAAAAAATAGCTAAGACGTGTTTCAAAATGACGCAATATAGATCCTAAAAACAAACTAAGATGACTGACAGATGAGCTTTAAAACCCAAAAACTACGAAGACAAGGCCACCCGGAATCCTAAACTTAACAAAACATCCGAAAATAGCTCTTATATCATTATCTTAAGACACACTATGAATAGTATAATGACAATGATGTAATTATCATTGTTTGTATGGTCTAAAAACTAGGCGCCATCATTGTTGTTGTTTTTTTAAATTCCCGGTGGCTCAATGCACTGCTCCTACATGCGGCCTACACCGGTACTATGACGCTAGGGTTGTCACTCAGTGTTACATTAAAAATAGTAAGTAATACGTTCTTTTTATTTTTTGGCACTACTAAGTCGTAGTCGTGAGATAGCAGAAAAACTGAAACAAAAAGATGGGGGTCTTAATGTTCCGATATTGTTTTTGGTGTTTCGAGCTAAACTTCCTTAAATGAACACTTATAGGAACGTTTATGTTACACGCAATAGTTAATCTTCATGTTCATCTGTGGAACGAACTGTGGCCCGCGGGATTTCCGGACCGATACGGCCTCCAAGAAAATTGTAGTCCCATCTCAAAGGTGTTGCAGGTGTCCATGGGCGACGGTAATTGCTTACCATCAGGCGATTCGTCCGCTCGTTTGCCTCCTATACAAAAATAATGCGTGCAATATTATGATCAATCGCTATCCAGCCCGCGTAGCCAACATGACAATCGTTAACGCTCCGTAGCGTAGCGATGTCATCTCTATCACTCTTCCATATTAATGCGACAGTGACAGTTGCGTTACGTTCGCTACGGAGCGTTAACGACTGGCATGTTGGTTACGCGGGCTGTCTCAGTTTTCAATCAAGACTACAAACCTGACAATTCAAAATGTGACTACTGTACTATTTCAGGCGTAAGGGCCGCCATTTCATGCCACACCTTTAGCTTGCTATTGTCATTTGAGCCTGACCCATGTAAATAAATTGAATGTGGTGTCAACCCTACCAAACCGTCACCCAAGTATCTTATACACGCCTACGTGTGACGCAACCAACGTATCGCCGCATCGTATGCGCCGTCAGCCCAACTTAAACAGAACCTTCCTTTGTACCATCCACACTGATAAATGCCAGTTCGAATACCTTAGGCTGCCTTTCTACTGAGGAGATGCGCGAAGATGAGAAACGTGCGGGAATCAACCAATAGCATTGGTTTTAGTCCAGCGGAGCGGAGAAGAAACCAAAGATTCCCCCACGTCTCCTCTCATTAGTAACTATAGCGGTAACTGTAGTCAAAGACAATATTATTTCTAGACTTGCGTCTATATGGAATTAAGCATATTTAACCACAAAGATTTAGAAGCGATTAAACTCATATTCAATTAGATACTCGACAAAAAACTTAAAATAGCCACACTCCAAGATATGTGTCATCCAAATGAGGCGCAGATTTGTCAAATCTAACCTTTAATAAGACGACAATACGAGTCAAGGCAGGCGTCTTCGTGAATGGCACGATCTATATCTCCGATCTGTATCGCATAACGTTATACGGTAACATTATTTCAATCCCCGTAAGAAATAATAAACAAGAGGTCGTCCCATTTTGTACTCTCATAACATAACATTTTATTTATTTATAATCATTCTAATCAAATTCATTTCGGCATCGCTCGGCGGCCATTGTACATCGTGGGTACAGTTACAGTTATAGCACATTGTTTTCGCGGATTTTATTACAATTTACTGTAATGTGGGTTAAATGCGTCGGTTGTCTGTTGTAAGCTTCCCGATTATGGTCCGATTGCTCTAATCGGAGCAAATAAACCTACATGTGGTGTGACCCGATACGTGCATGAAAGGTGCGGTCAGGTCACCTATAATTATCGTGAACCGATACGGCGTAAAATATTATTTTATACAATCATAATAAAGAGGTTTTTTATTAATGGCCGTGTTAGGCCACGGTGGTTATTGGGTGCCTTAACATGTTCACAGCTGAAGGAAGTTGAAAGACCCCATACAAAGTATGGTTAATTATGAGTTACACTAATTGCTGCGGCGAAGGTGTTAAGTAAAGTTTAGAGGTAATAAAGACGCGGAATTTGAATGTTTGTCACTTTTCGACTCGTAATGGCATTAAGGTTCAAAATTTACAAATTCCGTGAATGTACAAGTACAGGGCTATACCTAACCGAGAAAATCGAAGTTAGTCAATTGCGGGCATTTTTCGCTGTCACTTTAATTTCGTCTTAGTGAGAGTAAAAGAGAAAGATCCCCGCAATTCCTGAATTTCGGTTTTCGCGGTAGGCCCCCAGGTACGAGTCACACGAGATAAACAAATAAGGTATACTTATGGCTTTAACACTCGAGAAGGACAGAAATGTGTGATATGATGTATGAATTTGTGATGTGAGCAGTACTATTGGTTCCTTTAAATCAAGACTGATAGCGTACCTAATGGACCAACAAAGTTTTGCAGCCTGAAGCTATGTATATATAAAAAAAAAACCTTCCGTCCTCTTTTTCCGGATCCCGTCATTGTTATTTATAACCTATTTTGTACTTTAGTTACTCACCAGTTATGTATGAATATATGTATGTATTTATATATATTTAATTTAATGTATATATATATTGATTTACGTCATCCACAACATGTCGCACACTGTGCTGTCCCGCACACCCCGCTGGCTCCACATACAACCAGCGCCGTTGACCACGCTAGTCGTGCCAGCTGCATTACTGAGTGGAGACCATTTCGGCTTCACATCTCTGCTTCCACTGTTTTGTTTATCTTTGTCCTGTATTTGCTATATGTGTTATTTGATTTGATGTGTTGTCTGAATACATGATTTCTATTCTATTCTATTATATGCTTAAACTATATTTGGGTTAAATTCTTTTAACTTTGTTAATTAAGTCTGTTTTTATGGGGCGACATTCGCTTTGTTTAAATACTCTATAAAGAGAAAAAAAACAATCCTCGCTGAAACGAGGTGCAAGGCTGTTAAGCCAAAAGCTCGTTGGTGTCTTTTGTACCAATGTTTTTGCAATTACAGTTAATTAAGATTTCTTAATTCAAACATGAAAGTCGACGAGTAAAAGCACTTATGCACGCGCGAGTTGCTGTTATTTACTGAAAATGCCCCGCAGTGGGACGTGTACTCGTATTTGGCTTGAGATGGAGATGGAGAGGTTGATTAGGATTACCATGTTTAGTAAAGTATTGATCGTTGAGTAAAAATAAACATAACCAAATTTGTAGAGAATTTTATGGTACCCCTACACCCTCAGCACAACCCCCCCACCCTCAAGGACTTTTAGTATGTTTATCTGGAGACCACAAGGTATAAGTATACCAATTTTCTAAATTACACGAATTATTTCCCCTGATTGCCCATATTCGGGTAAATTTTTTTGAGCTACTTGGGAAATTCTGTCATACTTCAATCAAATTAGTTTAATCGAAGCCGTACTGAGTTTAGACTTCATTGTGCTGTTTTTATTTATTTCTTTTTAAACTACTTAAGTTAAGAATAGTTACTTTGGCTGTTTGTAGCATATGTGTAAAACCAATATCAATAACTACAGCTGTTGGATTTCCTAATAATAAGAAATAAATAAATAACTTGATGTTAATATAAACAAGTGTAATAACAGAGTGACCTGTATAAGACAATAGGCGAATTGATACCGATAGCACACAGCAGGTTTATTTTATTTTATTATTTATTTAAACTTTATTGCACAATATAACAAATAAAGTATAAATGGCGAACTTAATGCCTAAAGGCATTCTCTACCAGTCAACCATCAGGCTAAACAGAAACAGTAGTACGTAAGCTGTTAAGTTGGCAGGTTGACAGGTTGAATTACTTTGGCCTGATTCTCGTCATTGATATTGTGTTAGATGTATATAAGTAGGTACAGTCAGCATAGCCAACCGGGACAAGTCATAAAACTGCTTAGAATATTTTGAACACCTCATTCGCTTAGAAACTTAACTTAGCTTTATATGCAATTACAAGTTAAAAAAATATTTCTGAAGCCTTTTTTATACCACGACGGTGGCAAGCAAGCATACGGCCCGCCTGATGGTAAGCAGTCACCGTAGTCTATGGACGCCTGCAACTCCAGAGGTGTTACATGCGCGTTGCCGACCCTTTAAAAATCTGTACAGCCTATTTCAATAAATAGTTAGTGGCCATGCCCAGAAGTGGGACACTCCTCTATCACTACCTCTACTCCTACTTTTCCATTTGAATTTATTCTTAGAAATGTTATCCAATAGTCGTACCACTATCACATTTGCGTAATACCCTAATACGATTTAATTCATTCCCTGTCACCTTGTCAATGGTCTCCTAATGTGAATGTTTCAGATACGGGACACGAAATGCCCGTATTACTTACTAGTGGCTCTGTAGTCTGTGAGCTGTAGACCTCGCGGGCATAGCTTGAAACTAAATAAATCCGCCATTTTGAACAAAAATCCAAAAACTGATCCGACAAAAAATCTATTTAATCATCGAACCTGCTCACAAAATTTCACGAGAATCGGTTGTGAATTGCGACCCGTAGAGGAGAACATCCGGAGATACGAAAGCATTTTTGCCCGAGCTGAATTGGAGACCTTCGCTAAAGCTCGATCAATAACCATATTGCTTAACACGTTCGTCGGCGGTACTTACGGAGATAGCGGTTTCGGTAAATCTTATTAAATCTTCAATTGGCAAGTGCGGTTATAATCGTTACCGCCGCGCAAAATGTTAAGCAATAAACTTGGTTTTATTGAGGCTTTTATCACGAAATACGATAAAAGTGACTGGTAATTTAATGAATGTGGGCAAATGTGATTGAAGTTACCTCGGCTAAAATTCTCTTTTTTGGAGAGTGAGGCACTTCCACTTTGTTTTTGGCTGCCTGTGACATTGCGAGTCCTATCACCTATGAGATGGCTACCGTATGACATTTGCAATTGAACTCTTCAATTTTATTCATACTATTTTAGAGTCGGATCAAGCTATATATGGCATTTGTAATGCCAACGTGTGACAATGCCTTTATTCATGTCAATTTCTATGAAAATATGACACTCGCTCACTTTGTTTTATTGTTTATCCGTCGTATCGGTGGAAGAAAGAGTTATTGTGTCAACTGTTATGTATGTGTGCTTGTGAATTTCAGTAAATCACAACTTTTTCTTGTACACACAGCAACACTCTCAACTGTCCATGGATGGACCTTATGCCTTTTGTAATAAGGTCCACCAATGGTCAGTTAACAGTGTGTAAGAAACATGCACATCGATGCGTACCGCTACGGTGGACCTTATTACAAAAGGCATAAGGTCCATCCATGGACAGTTGAGAGTGTTGCTGTGTGTACAAGAAAAAGCTGTGATTTACAGGCATAAAGAATTACAGACACGTCGTGCATGCAAGATATGCGTCTGACACTAATCCACTTATTCATAAAACTTAGCAAACCTATGTTAGAGTTGGACTAAGCTAATTCTGCAGCGATCGATAAAAAGTAGTTTTTGAAATACAGTATGTGACAACACCACAGAAAAAAGTTCCTATGATTAGCCGGCTTATAGGTACCTCAGTTTTCTGTGAAATTAAAACCTTGGTCTATATAATAGTTTCTTAAAATGCTGCAAATATTAAGAGGTCTCATTTCACTTCAGTACCTACCCGTCATAGACATGTCTTTGTGACAGCTAAGAAATATTGCCATAGGGCCCATAGGTATTTTTTTAAGTGATTGTCAAATTATTGCGCTTTAGAGTTAGCTTGGTCTTACTCTAAATTTTGTCCCTTTCTAACAAACAGAAACGTCAAAATGATGGATAGAGATAAATGACTATCAACGGCTTGTTAGATTTATAACGCCATTAAAACGATTACCATACTATAGCGTGTCTCGAGGCTGTATAGAAATTCCGATACAAAATGACCCATTTTCGTGTCAGAGTGCATTTAACCTCGACGGAATGTGTCAGACTTGCGACATGCATTAGGTTGCATTCTAGATTAATTGCATGCAGCTTACAGAGAAAGCGGTTTGAATTCTGGTAGCTAAAGTAATTTACATACTGCTTGATTGTGTTAAGAACTGAATGATCGAATGACTAGCAAAGTGACAATCATTATAAAAAACGCCAATCGCAACTTAAATATTGTTTGGAAACAATGACGTGCTTTATTGTTTGCTGTGGTGTGATTGCCATTTGTGACCTCACCCTGACCGGGGGGCGGGCACAGATGGGAATGATTCATTCCCATCCCCGGCGGGAACAGATGGGAATGATTCATTCCCAGCCCCGGCAGGAACTGATAGGAATTGTTTAATTCCCTTTGCAGGTTTATTATTGTTATTGACCTAATTGTATGTTGTATTACCCTTTTGACTTGTAAAATTTGTAATTTTATTAATAAAGGAATATGAATATTTACCTTCGCTGTCCTCCCGATACATTTTGTACTATTCCTATAACGTTTGGCGTAAAATTATTGTCATTTTGGCTATGACCCCAGTACCCATACGATGGTTGAACTATAGGTAGGCAGTGGTCTCCAACTTATGGCTCGCGAGCCCTTTGGGTAACTGAGGCGGAGATGAGAGGAGACTTGTGGGAAGGGAATCAACCAATAGCACTGGTTGTAATCCAGCGGAGCTTAGAAGAGAAGAAGATTGTGGTTGATTGCCACACTTCTCTCATCTGCCTCAGGGGAAAGGTAGCCTTACTTTTGGAAAGAAAGCACCAAAGGCCAAAGAAAGCAGGAGAGCCGAACGCCTGGCCGTGGAATTTTGGTCAAAAATATCGAGTGACCTAAGTTCCACTCATAAAGTAAAGAAAATGTCCTAAGATGTGCTATCAAATGTTAACTGACACAATTTTCTATTGGCCCACAGATTGCCGCGATGCGCTGCTGACGCCGTGATGATGAGGCTCGAGGCCCCAGAGAAACCGCACCGCTACCACAACCTGCTGCACGACGACCATGCCAGTAAGTATCCTTCTCGCCCTGACAGTCGAATCTTCAGCTTTATACCACCATGCATCTTAAGAAGGTCTGCATTGTCGAGCTTCCAGCGGGAGGGCCGAGCAACACGAAAGTGTGCATAGTGTACAAACGGAACTCAGCTCGTGTAGAGAGGTTTTACTTATTTGTAGCAATGCCAACATTTGGCAGAGGTTGGCTAACACTGTTGACCCTGTCGTGTTATTTTTTACGCTACCAGCCTGCAGATATAGTTGACACCTCAAGTATAGAAGTTTGTATGTACACTATGTCTGCAGCTGATAACTGTCTGCATCTTATATTATGTAACCCTAATTCGCTGCTTCTAACTCGCTGTGTAACTTGTTGTCCTTAAACCTCTTGCTGACATATATCTGCTTCATTTAGGTAGAAATATTATGTGCTTAGCGTACTTACTTGTTACTTTTAAATAGGACTGACTTTGAGAAAAAATACTCATCGACTATTCATTAGCCTGTCGACCTAATCTAGTCAAGGATTTTGAACAATGGCTGCCGACACATTTATAATTTTAGCTAACAGTAATTAGACTAAAATGCCAGCTTTAGCCATTAGCGCTAGAACGAAAAACAATAGCTGCAATTGTTTCTGTTCACATGGTTCTCATCGTTATGAGCAAATTGGCGTTCATGAATTTAAAAATGTATTATTGTTTTAACACATAACCGCTTGCCACTAAATGCTACCATGTTTGGTAATTATAAACAAGATATGATTAAAGTATTCTGTGGTATGAAGTTCAATATCTCTGGTCCAAATGGCATTGTAACTTGTGACTACTGACTATCGTATGAAGGATATGTCTTATTGCTATGCATACTTACAGTAAACATGATTTGTTTTTAATGTGTCGTGCGGCAGAATTGTCACCGCTCCTGCCGCTACTTACTTTGCGATGAAACTGAACAATAAAATTAAATAGAGTCAACCCAGGATAAGTTTGCAACGATTTTGATAACTCAGATGGTGCACGGGTTATTTTAAACGTCAAACTTCTATGAAATTATGACGTTTACTTGACACTTGCACCTTCTGGGCTATCAAAATCGCTGCCAACTTATCTTGGTCTAACTCTACGTATTTACACTTAAGAACTATTTGTCATTCAGCATTTAAAATATTTCATACAAGTGATATTTTTAGGAAACGATTGGAATGTTATCAAGTTTAAGTCATAAATTTACGACAAACATCCGCAATCAATCGAATTTATGACGTGTACGAGAACCGTGCGGATACGGAGCGATAAAACTATGTTTGTGACTATTTTATGACCTGTTTTTCTGATACACAAGAGACAAATAAGTACCTATATCTAATATAATTAATAATCAAACGAACTTACCTGTGAAGTTTGATTACAATTATGCGAGTATCCAAATCCAAGACAACAAATATAATTTACTAGCAGCAGTACACGTTATCGTGCAGTCCAAGTCACACATTTTAGAGATTATAGTATTTAAAAAACAAGTTCGCGCTGTCCCTCTCACTCGCTACGCTGCGTTCCTGCTTCGACATCGCTCCTCCAGTACTCATTATTTCAGAGTTATTTTTGTGTTATTAACAGAGACTATTTTATTTTCATTTTTGGGGATGGGGGGCGGGTCTTTGTTGTCTTGGATTTGGATACTCGCATAATTGTAATCAAACTTCACAGGTAAGTTCGTTTGATTATTAATTATACTTCGTATCCAAATCCAAGACAACAAATATAATTTACTAGCAGATGTTCAGAGCTTTGTATTTAAATTCAAATCCTGAATGCGAAAATAAAATAAAATATCGATATCAAATCAGTATGTTACGAACATACTGATATTATTGATTTTGACTAAAGAGAACAACGTACCACCTAGAAGTTATTAATTTATATCCAATTTAAATAATTATTTATGTATCCACATAGTATAAATGTAAAATGTATGTATAGCATAATAAAATTAAGGAGTGAAATTGCTCTTGGTATTTCATTTCGTTAATATTAAAAAAGTATAAAACTTTCTTTGATTTCACTGTAGTATATTGATAAAGTTGTATATATCTTAATATTCACAAGGTACAACTATTTTTATGTCATTTACAAGCCAGGACGCCATTAAGTGTAAATGTATTTTCAAGCTTTAGTTGGCTCTAAATAAGTTTTAGATGGGCATTTTCTGTCTGTAACCATATAAACAAACCATTTTGTATAATTTAGAATTTACCAACCATTCTCTGGATGTAATTACAACGGAGAAACAAGCATACGGCCTGCCTGATGGTAAACAATCACCGTAGCCTATGAATGCCCGCAACTGCAGAGGTATATTACATGCGCGTTACTGACCCTAAAATATAATCTAATTTTATGTTACGACACTTTAAAGTTAATTTTGAATACAGCAATCAATACTTTCCTCGGTAAATAGCCTTTGAGTGAGGTAGATAAAGGAGAATTTTCTTCATTGTAAAGCTACCATAAATATCAAGGCTATACGTAAGTACTTTAAAACTAAGTCTGGACAATTACTAGTAGAGTATCCTGTAGGTATTAAGTATTTGAAACTTATCACTTTGAAAATATAGATGGACTAATTTTAGTTATTACCACAGATCAAGAAATAGTAATATGATATTATTTATAACTAAATAGCTAATCTTTTTTCTGGTAGTTGTGACTGGGCGACCTGTACGTTGTTTTGTTACTTTTTAGTTTAGTTTAGTTGTAATTAGTAAATACTAACACTAGTTATTAGGTACGTAGCTTAGATAAACTAACAAAATCTATGGATTGTAAAGATCTGAAATAAATGATAATTTAATTTAATTTAATTTAATCTAATCTGCTTATGCGTATCTGAACGATGATGGCTACTACGCTAACAAGTGGCAAGGAACTTAGGTAGATTATGTGTTGAGTTATGATATATTTGTGAACAAAATATCTGGCATGACTTGTAACTTGTACTTCATTTTAAGGAGTAACATTTTTTAACATTACCTACAATAAAACTGTACAGTGTGCATTGCGACGAAAAATTAAAACTATTTAAGCTTTCTTTTACAGCAAGACAATATGACAACCCGAGCATTTACATTTCAGACAATAATAATGTTATTGTTAAAGGATTTCAACCCTTTATTGCGATTATTAATCTAGCTACTTAGCGCAAGCGACTGCAACACGTGGCAGCATAACTCTAGTTGCATGGTTTCACAATTTACAGCACTTATTTCGCGTCGCGGGATAGTGCATCAACGGCGGTTCACCTCTTGTTTGATGCGGCGATGTTCCCCTGAAGTTTGGAGCTGAGAATCCGTAAGTAAATTGTACCGGATTTATTACATTAGGCTCGTTGATATGGTATATTCTTGACAGCATATCAAAGCTGACGTTTGAAGTTATTAGGAGTATATAACAGCGTGATATGAGTACGAATCATAAATTTGGGTTAAAGGGTTTACAGATATATTTTTTCCTATATGTTGTTTACATACAGCATTTCTTTGTCTGTAAGGGCAATGACATTGCGTACATTTTGTTTAAGGTATTTTAGGCCGCATTAACACCTATTAAATTACCTCAGCGTAACAAGAACCTCCTTTATATTTCATTATTTTTACAAGTCCTGTAAACTTTAGCTCAACCTTAAATATTTTTGCTCTTTAGTCCCTTATATTTACATGCGTAAAGCTACTTCCAATACTATTAAAGTCTTCAATCATTACATTGGCATCAACACTGTTATAGTAGAGCAACGTTATATATCTTTGACGATATCATTTTGAGATATGTATAATGACCGACTGTAGACCGAAGAGCGAAGTGACCGAAGAGCGTAGCGACCGAAGTGCGAAGCGACCGAAGAGCGAAGCGACCAAAAGGAGCAAAGCAACCGAAGAACCAAATGACCGAAGCATTATAACCTCGACACTTAAAATGAAGCACATATAGCCTCGACGCTGCGGAAATGGAGGCCTCGATACGATTATTGTGGAATTGTATAGTACATATAACTTAAAGTGCGGCATATATCTTCGTCACTGCGACAGCTGCGACAGCGGACCCCTTGACACAATTATTGTGGAGTAATGATAGCATCCTCACTATGACGTGGGGCAAACTTAGCCTAAACACTACGACAGCAGAGCCCTCGACACAATGATTGTGGAGTAATGATAGCCTCCTCACTATTAAAGTGGGGTACATATAGCCTCGACGCTGTGAAAGCGGAGCCCTCGACACAATATTGTGGAGTAATGATAGCCTCTTCACTATTAAAGTGGGGCAAATATGGCTTCAACGCTGTGAAAGCGGAGCCCTCGACACAATGACTGTGGAGTAATGATAGCCTCTTCACTATTAAAGTGGGGCAAATATAGCTTCGACGCTGTGAAAGCGGAGCACTCGACACAATGGTTGTGGAGTAATGATAGCCTCATCACTATTAAAGTGGGGCAAATATAGCTTCAACGCTGTTAAAGCGGAGCCCTCGACACAGTGATTGTGGAGTAATGATAGCCTCATCACTATTAAAGTGGGGCAAATATAGCTTCGACGCTGTTAAAGCGGAGCCCTCGACACAATGGTTGTGGAGTAATGATAGCCTCATCACTATTAAAGTGGGGCAAATATAGCTTCAACGCTGTTAAAGCGGAGCACTCGACACAATGGTTGTGGAGTAATGATAGCCTCATCACTATTAAAGTGGGGCAAATATAGCTTCAACGCTGTTAAAGCGGAGCACTCGACACAATGGTTGTGGAGTAATGATAGCCTCATCACTATTAAAGTGGGGCAAATATAGCTTCAACGCTGTTAAAGCGGAGCCCTCGACACAATGATTGTGGAGAAATGATAGCCTCATCACTATTAAAGTGGGGCAAATATAGCTTCGACGCTGTTAAAGCGGAGCCCTCGACACAATGATTGTGGAGAAATGATAGCCTCTTCACTATTAAAGTGGGGCAAATATAGCTTCGACGCTGTTAAAGCGGAGCCCTCGACACAATGGTTGTGGAGTAATGATAGCCTCATCACTATTAAAGTGGGGCAAATATAGCTTCGACGCTGTGAAAGCGGAGCCCTCGACACAATGGTTGTGGAGTAATGATAGCCTCTTCACTATTAAAGTGGGGCAAATATAACCTCGACGCTGTGAAAGCGGAGCCCTCGACACAATGATTGTGGAGTATTGATAGCCTCTTCACTATTAAAGTGGGGCAAATATAGTACCATGTCGACATCTCATTTATAAGAAAATATTTATTTAATATGTGTTTTAATTTTGAACTATTAATTAATGTGCATTATAAAATTACATTAAAACTTTAATCAACACAGTTAATACCGATTTTCTGTTTGATGAATATCTTGTTGCACAGTAAACCTAAGCTTCTAAGTACTCACGGAAAGGAGAATTATTATTAGACGGAGTCCACAATATTACACAAATCAAGTATATATATATATATTATATTATGTTAATCAAAGCTGTCTAATAATAACAAAGCGGGTAACTAACTGATGATCAAATTTAGTAGGCGACCACATCGATTGGACCCAAGACTCGACGATACCGAGATGTCCGATTAAAGCCTACTACCTAATCCGTCATGATCCATACGATAGATTCACTATGGCCCTCATATGGGGCATGGGCCGCACGGTATCGGAGCACGCATAGCACGTCCCGTTTGTATACGTCGATTAATGGCATTAAACACTTTAAACTGTCAGTCAGACTAAATAGTCTTCCAATGTCTTATAGATTGTGTATTGATTGACATTACTCCTGTATATTTATACCTATAGGTATCCTCATAAGACGCTCATTAAACTTGTTGGTACTGTGTATGTACATTTGCATAAAGACGCGTTTTGTTATCATTCATAGGCACTTATTACCAATCTGCAAGGATTACCATTGTTATCTGTTTTATTGTATGGTAGGGTAGATCGGACATGGTAAAAGCCGCTTTCGTGAAACGATTACCTAGTATATATTAACTTTATTCAGATATGGTTTGTATATTTAAATCTGTACGCGAAAGCATCTCGTAAAAAAAAATTGTGAGTGAACATTGCATTTTATGCAATCATAAAATGAAATCTAAATAATATTATATTAGTAAATAATACTATAATAGTACGTATTACAATTATTTAAAGTTCAAATTGTAATCTATTTGTAGCCCCATACTTATTTTTTCCGTAATTTATTTATTCAAAAAAGAAGGTAGTTGTAGTAAGTGATTTCCTATGAACGTAAAAATTACTTACTTGATTTCTTAGGTAATAAGTTTATTACGCTAAACGAATATACCTACAATTTCAAATTGAAAGTTTAACTGCCATGTAAGTATGGCAAACGAGACTAGACTTGCCGAGCTGAATAAACATCAATTTTCGTTCGAGGGTACGGCGGTCGGCAGTTCAAATAATGTTTTGATTCTATACTTCTTATTCAGCGCACAATAAACATTAATCGAAACACAATTAGGTACACATATTTAGAGGAACACTATTTTGGCGACAATACGTGTGACTCGGACTAACACAAAAACATGTAATGAGTACTGGAGGAGCGATGTCGAAGCAGGAACGCAGCGTAGCGAGTGAGAGGGACAGCGCGAACTTGTTTTTTAAATACTATAATCTCTAAAATGTGTGACTTGGACTGCACGATAACGTGTACTGCTGCTAGTAAATTATATTTGTTGTCTTGGATTTGGATACGAAGTATAATAATAAGCGGCAGTAGAAATAAACAGGTAATGTTATAATAACTGAACACAATTTTACGTACTCAAGAGAATAAATACTACTTTTAGTGTGTAGGCCATTTTGTGTACCTAGTACAGCCAAGTGTAAAAATATGGGTGTACACATCTTACTCAAAAATATGTCCAATAGCATCGTATTCCAGTGTAATAAGAGCGTAGTACCATATTTATGAGACGATTTATTCGATACATATTTTTGCTCTTGACTGTACATAAAGTTACGGCTGCCGTTGGCTAACAATGGAAGCAATTACATGTGCAATGACAATTACATGCGACCCTGCCGTGCCAACATGGCGCCCACGTGATCATGTTGTGGACTGTCGATCGGTTTTAGAGACTTACAGGCCAATTCGAATGTACACTGACATCAGAATTATATTTGAATCTTGTTATTTCGCTATCGGGCGTCTCGCCCGCGCCAATACATGGGTGTCTAGCCAATGTGCCAATCGTTTACGCTCCGTAGCGTAGCATTGTCATCTCTCTCTATCATTCTTCCATATGAGTGCGACAGAGACAGTAGCGTTTCGTTCGCTACGGAGCGTAAACGATTGGTACTTACGTTGGCTAGACAGACTACAGACGCACAATAACTGAAAGACACTCAGTTCGATGTCATTCTGATATCAATGACATCAGTTAGATGTCATTATTTATGATGACAATTATTTAGAACTATTTTTTTACACAACATTTTTTTTTCTGTGAACGAACCTTGGAAACTACTAACTTATGTTTCGTATTTTACCTATAAATGGATATCAGACAGTTGTTTTTTAGAGGACTTTATTTATAGTCTTATGCGTATATATTATCACATCTAGTATGTATTGTGAAGCTACTGTTAGAAAATCTATTTCCTTGAAGCGTTCTCTCAGTGAGTCACGAGACGCCATGTTATAAATGGACCTGATTGCTCTCTTCTAAAGCACGAAGATAGTCTCTATGTCTGCTGCTTTGCCCCAGGCCACTATGCCATAAGACATAGTACTGTGAATGTAACCGTAGTAAACTAGGCGAGCTGTCTCCACGTCAGCGAATTGCCTGACTCTTCTTACTGCATACGCTGCAGAGCTCAGCCTTTTCGTCAGGGCAGATATTGCACGTTACAGTCTAAAGCAAGCCCCAGAATTAAAATTCGATAGGGCTTACTCTGTTTACCTTTATTTTATTCCCCATCGAAACCTGCTGCTATATGCATAGCACCGGCAGCCCTCGCATGCGTCAGTGAGCGGGCAGCGGAGCGTGACGTCACACAACGCGCAGGAAGCGCGGCCGGAAGGCAGGTGCGCCCGCGCCGCGCCGACGGATGACCCCAGCTGCTTATGTTTTTTTTACTCACTAATCTGGATAGGGATGTTTTACAATAATTACGTCCTTTATAAGTAGGTAGTCTACCTATATATAATAGTACTTACTGTGCATATGCATAAAGCCATTAACCCAATAGCAAGTAATGTAATTATTGTTAATCATTACTATATTGAAAAAGAAGACCCGCCGTTTCTTGCGCCGGTATCTTCTCGGCTCCGTTGTGCAAGTTAGATATGGTAGAATAGAACCATTGGTAGTTTTTGACATTCATGTTAAGTGCATTGTAAATATTGTAATACACGTAAATTGAAAATTAATGATTTTAATTTTCAGTTATTACGCGATAGAATTAAGCATTATTATTATTAGTAGTATAAGTATACATACTCGTATGTTACTAGTATAAGTAGCATAATTGGCATTCGTACCGTATTCGTATTTTGGCACTAAATACATATACTTAATTGCAAGTATGATTAATTGATTATTTTCATAAGTTATAAGACTACAAATTAGGCTACTACTCGTACGGAATGTAAATCGTTAAAACCGTGTTTAAACACTGTAGACACGCAACTGTCATAATTGCTTAATCCCCGTAATCGGCCGGCAATGGCGGTATTGCTGTCATGTGCCGGTCCACTGGCAACGATATAGTCGTAGGCTTATCTCCGGTTTCATGACTGCACGCAATGATTTTTGGGGTTCCGTACCTCAAAAGGGAAAAGCGAAACTCTTATAGGATCACTTTGTTGTCCGTCCGTCTGTCTGTCTGTCAAGACCTTTTATCTCGGGAACACGTGAAAGTATCGAATTGAAATTAAAACCATATATATAGATTGAGTCCCTTGAAACTGTGAAAAAAAGTCACGGCCGCTTATGCCGCAAAAAACGTATATTTCGACACTCTCAAGGGAATCACAATTTATAGGTTGCTTCCTGTTGACCTAAAACTAAAAAAAATTGGCAAATATCGTCTTACGCTACAAGTACAGGAAAAAATCTATCTCAAAACGATAAATTTGTAAAAACCTCGTTCTCATTCGGAACCCTCGGTGGGCAATTCCGAGTCGCACTTGTCCGATTTTTTTTTATTCAATTGAATCCTTCTTGGGAAGGATGGATTCCACTTTAAACCAAAAAGGAAACCCAGATGTTTAGCCTTATCTACCCTAGGAGCGGTAATATATTATCCAACCCAATTCTAAGTGTTTGCAGTGGCATACGGCGTACCCCTAGGACTGATTACTTCAGAATCTTCTTAACGCGGGTTTGTCTGTATTTAATCATCATTTGTCCATTCTTTAAAAACTTGTTAAATATAGACATGCTCTGCACTTTGTCTGCATTAGAAAAAGTCGTGATTGCATGACTAAGTGATCTGAAGAAATCAATTCGCCAAACAGCACGCATTTCATCGTGATGGACCGCGCACGATTCACCATTCTCGCTATTGACATACCTAATACGTAATAATACGTATAGTGAACTATATTGTATAAGTACAATGCACGGCAAGGCCACACGGGGATCATATAACACCGTTCATAAGATCACGTATTTATAGGTATTAGGTACTTTTATCTCAGGTACGGTCGAGGTATTAATGTCAGTAACAAGTAACAACCATTTCGTACCTTTTGTCGTCAAGCTCACCATACTTATTAACCTATCGAATGAGCTAATGCTTTTACGGATACTGGAAAGCGATATGTAAACATACTACATACCTATACGAGGCCTGGACGTTAGTGAGATGACGATATGAGTTGTGCTGGTGTCCGACTTTATTACCTTAAGTTCATATTAGCCTCACTGGATCACTGTTCACTCTGAGTACTGATAGCGTTGGTCACAATCTACAAGAGACACATCATTATTCTAATAACACAATAAGAACGTCCTTGACTTGATCTAAAAAGCAAATATCACTCCGCCGTAGACTTGTTCGCACACAACCTCCTTTTTCCTCCTGTCGTTCTCATCTACCCTCTCAACTTCAGCCAAAAAGTCCCAATAACCTAGAAGCGGTTGTTTAACTTAAACGTGACTACTAGCGCCATCTACTCCCTGACGTTGGCAAATATTAGCCGGTTCGCAATACGTTCGCGACACCTTTGTCACAGTAGTGTCAATGTCCAATAGTATGAGGTCCCTAGCGACTTTCATATTGATTGTCACAGTGACAAGGTACGAAATGGAACGGAAATTAAATTATTTGACTGTACTTAAGATGCTACGAGTAGGACATAGATAAATGCTGCTTAAAATCTGCGGTTTTTGGTATGTGGTTCGATCAAAATACATTCGGGATATACATATGAGGGGTATACACTGTCAAACTGATGTGACGCAACTCAAAATCAATTTAATAATTAAGATAGATGTAAGATAGGTATGGTTGCCATAATTATTCGTATCTGATATGGAACAATGGGGTAGTTGAAAATTGGGTTAGTACTATATTCACTTTGCAAAGCTTCACTGCTATAATTATCACGTTGTACAAACTGGTTTCATAGGGAAAATTGAGACCATTTATGTAGTATTCTACGGCGGTATTGATATACGAGACAAAACCGGGACAGGTAAAAATACGGGACGCGATACTTTAAAAATAACCCTAACTATTTTGACTAGTTTCCACGGGAAATCGAGAACTCGCGCGTTTTCTCTCTAAAATAATGACATTTTAAATTGAGTAGTCGACGGTTTTTTAAAGGTTATTTGAAATTTAGTGCCATATGAGTCCACCTACGAAACTACCGACCCATAGCATAAGCGGGCGTGGCGAGTAAGATAAACTGCAAAGGTTCAAGGTGAAATACTTCTCTTTACTTAAGTGGTGTGCAGACTATCAAGCATGCTTGACAAGCACATGTACGGCAAGTTGCAAAACTGTACGGAAACATTATGAATAGGATTCGTTCATAAATATCTTTCTCCTTTACTCCAATAAGGCGTAAATTTCAGTGACAGAAAGATGCCCGCAATTTGCGAACTTCGGTGTTGAAAAGCCTTTGTTAATATTTTGGCTTCAGTCGGTTTGGCTTTGTGTGTATCGATCGAATGGCATTAAGAAAATACAGCGAGTAGAAGTTTTGTATGTAAAAGTAAAGTTAAAGTTCTACCTCGCTCTAATTTAAGTATTTATATTACAATTTCTAGCAAGAAACCTTAGTACTACACCTATGTCTGGTACTAGATTTATTGCTAGGAATTGCTAGCTATATTTCTAGCTTGCTAGTTATATTCAAGTAGCTAACGTATATCTGTATATATGTAACATACTTGAATATTCATGTCAACTGTCATGTTACTTCAGAAAGTCGTTTTAAAATGAGAGCGTAACTTCGATTATATGGCGGCGCTAGTTTCGTGTTACTCTTAATCTTTTTTTTTTGTGTCGAAAATCGCTTCAAGCTAAGTTATAAACGATCAATCACGATTGTCAAGCCCACATGCTTGTCAAGCACGCTTGAACGTCTGCTCAACACGTTACATCTTGGATATTTTCGCAATAATTGGCAATAACATAGGCGTATCGATGTTTTCGCTAACTAGTGCTACTGGCTCTTGTGTTGAAACACAAGTTGGTAATTGAAAAACATTTAATTGCGACCTTGATGATGGATTAGACATTGTGAAATGTAACCTGTGTAAGCGGAGAAACTTGCTTTTTCCAGTCGTGTCTTAATTTTATATTGCAAAGTCTCTTTTGTAATGACAAAAAAAAACAATGGGATAGGCCCAATTAAAAACTATCCCTTCTAATAGTTCTAATGGATCTTTAAAAAAATGTAAGTAAGAAAAAAAATACATGACTGTCATCCGGCTATTGAGGACATTTTGTACCTACCTAATAAAACATGTCAATGGACGAATGATTATGTCACTTTTTTATATTGTATAATGTAATCATATCAATTTCGAAAGTAGTTTTATACAATGTACATACAGCGACCCTAAAGAAATTCGTGGTTAAACCAGCCATAAGTAATATGTACCTACATACTTACAGGGTTTTATAAGGCACGCTAAACTAAATCAAAATATAAACAATGAAACACGTCCTAGTTGCCTACATAACGCAATAAAGTTCATTGTCGCAGATAAACTTATCTTATCTTATCATTAACTAAGGAATATGTTAAAGGCCTTGGCGCGTTATCGGTGTTATTATATTTGCTATGTTTTAAATCATTCAGCGTTGTCTAGTTAAGTATAGACTATTGTGGTCCGTGTGTCATGAAGTAGCTCGAGTTACTGTGCTCGTGCGACATCAATCATTTGTTGAATTAACTACCCTCCACTCGCAACTTCGTCCACAAAGAAACTTTTAAGCCGCATTCAGACGGTTCAAGAACTTGCATGCAATATTCCATCCATACATAGCTAACTATACAGAGTATATAATGAATTTAGTTGATCGACCAAATACCGCATGTACCGAAAATCGCATGCAAGTTCTTGAATCGTCTAAATGGGGCTGAAGGCTTAATTTTTAGAGATCCAGGCATTGATTAAGCCCTAATCAATTCAATTGAATTGAATTGAATAGACTATAAAGTGTAGTCTTTCATTACATTACATTTGCCCGGGCTACCGAACGTTGGCAGACAAACTAAGCCATTTGTCAAAATCGTGTGAATAACTAGGTATGTAATTGTTACACTAGCAAATTTTAACATAAAAACAGTAAAGTTCTAGTAAAGTTTTTCTTGCCATTAAAAACATCGGTACGTAATGATCCCACGAGCCGGATACAACTAAACACTACACATCTGACACGCTGCTCGGGCTCACTTGTGTACACACTTGTCACACACGATGCCAACATACTACAATGAGATCTGAGACAAAGGACTATTCGGACAGAATGGTTGAATTTTCTAGATTCGAATAAACAATTGTTCTCGTAACGTCGTTACTGATGTAACGTCGAAAAACATTACAGTCGTCAAAAACATATAACAAAGTATTATTCAACTATTTAACTCTTTGAGTATTCCCAGACTACATCGATAGGCCTTCCCGGAGTAACGATTACCTTATTACCACTAATAAACCTACGAATGATGATGACTGTACCTATTCCGATCCGATACATCTGATGATGACTATACCTATTGGGTAATGGTCTACCGCTGAAATGCGAAGCTAATGTGGATTTGCATTATATGTGCACTGTAAACAAAATTCAGTCTGTCATTCAGTCATACTAGAAAACACTAGGAACCTACCTCACCAACCGACGGAGTTAATTGGTAGGGCTGTGCTGTAATATAATATGGCCATAATACTACTGTTATTTGACATATTGAGGAAAGAGATACAACTAGCGCTCAATGAGAAACCACGAAGCGAATTGTCTCCGTAATACAGTCAGCATCAATAGTAGCTGATGAAACAACGCGCCAAAAGTATCTGACATCCCAGATAACTTTTCCAAATATACATAAATTTCTAAAATTCACGTTCAAAAGTATATCTTTTACAGTCTTTGTTGATCTATATATAAGACATCACTTTTTGTTAAGCTGTTACAGAATGGTAGATACTTATGAAGCGTTATTTGATCCGTTACTTTTGATGCTGACTGTACAACAGGCAATTAGAGATGTCGTAAGGAACAAATGAATATACTATCATCCACACAGTTAATTGACAATTGGTGAACTCTATCGCAAAGACATAAGATCCACCGATGATCACTTAAGAGTGTTGCTATACATAATGTACAAGCTATATGTCATAAGGTTTATTGCAATTTGCAATGAGGATGCATTGGCTAGCCATTAAAACGCTTCCATATGCACTTATTCACGTAAACATGCATTCGTATAGGTTTGAAAAAATATGACTGCATTTGCAAATACAATGAGCAATATCCTGCAACATAAACATTAATACGCTGTAATATAATATTCATTTTAGTACTTTTCCTGATGAGAATATATAAAACTTATTATTTATGTATCTGTTGTAGTGTGTTATCATGGCTCTTGTGTCTATTACATGCGGTTTACATCTTCTTAATATATTTAGGCAAACTTTCGCACTTTTGGCAGTAGAAATTGGCTACAGAAGCTTGTTGGAGGTTTGATCGAGTGTATATGCTCTCAAGCCTAATGGTTTGGTATTGTTTCGTTAGATTATTGTCATATCATCTGGCATCAGTTACGAGGTGTCATAAATCGATCGATCGATCATAATAATCGATCTCTGAAATGTACCTTTTTATTTGTATAGGATTTAAATTTAATTTTATTATTTTAATCATTTTTAATTTACGTTATTTTCATAATTTTATTGTAATATGGATCATTTGTTATCTGTAATAAAGAATTGAATTGAATAAATATTCTCAGGCTAATTAAGCTTTCCTTTTCTTCATGAATTGCTCAACTCTCTGAAAATATGGCAAGCTGTTGGGGATTGAGTTACATGGATGCTACATCAGTCAAGAGTCGATTGCCAAATGTTTTTATCTACGAAACAGAAACAGTATCATTCGCAACAGTTATGCAACTGACATTGACTATCAGTAAATAAAGTGAGCAAACATTATCAGATAAGTATCGGCGAGATGGCACGAAGGTCACCGATACCAGAGTGATGTCAACATGACATCATCGCTGTTTACCTGGACGAACTGGACATCGATAGTCAATACACACACAGGTGTGGTTATTAGTTAAAAATATTTAGCGTGGAGAATCGAGAACGTATACGTTCAACGCGTAAAATTAGGAGACAAATTTTATCGACTTTGTCAACGGCTTCTTTTTGGTAGACGATACATATATGAGAGTATTTTTAAATTACATTGCGGTAACATACCTAGTTATTTTCTTTATTGGAAAGGGAATAATCCACTGGACCCCTTAGAATCAAAGTGCGGATTTTTTCCGTCCGATTTTGTTCAAAGTACGAAACTCTGGCACTGGAGCTTATGACGGATGACAGTGTCAGCATTGATTTTCCTGCTCAAAATTCATTACTTATCAGAGAAAGTTATAGTAAAGTATGTTTTATGACCTGGCGAAAGATGTGCGATGTCAATGGTTGTTAAAATATCAACGTTAAATTGTAAATAATACGTAACAAATGAATTTGGTCTTTTACCGTGAAAGTTAATAATTCACCACTTTTATGGGGAAAACCAGTGGGTTTTACCCAACACCAGATGTCATTATACATCGTTTATACAACATAAAATATGCGTGGAATGTTTAGTTTCTTCTAACCCGTCATCAAACACACATTATATGTACTCAAGTGTCCGTATTTCCTTGGTTACTGTTTGTAAATCTTGAAATAATTTGGAAATATTTACTACGACTCACAACGCAAGCGTTATACACATCTTCCTCGACTATAAACTTTATTATTACTGGAATAAAGTATCTTTTGCTTTCTGTCTTCCTATTTTGAACCTATTGTGTCGCCTCACGCATGCGTAGTAGCCTTCGCTCCTGACTTCGACACGGTTCTAACTTACAACCATTTCTCCACTTTCTACTCTCCCTTATCAATATTAAAGTTCATTTCTACGTCTCCTTTTTAAATAGAACCTTGTCGGTATCGTGTATAATCAGCTGTGTGGCCCCAATTGATAATTTAGTTAGTGCAGCTCAGACTACCGGCTGTCTGGGTCTAAAAATATTAATTATAATAAAATCCTTATTATATTTATCTGTAGTAAAAACACGAGTGGCTGCGATCGTAATAAGAACAGATCAGTGTAAAAGTGAGGTTAAAGTGAAATAAGCTATATTTATAGGTTATGTTGCGTCCATTTTTGCAATGTTTTGATTTTGCAGTGATTGTTTTTAACGCAATGGTGTAAAATCTTCTTCATTAGATGCTATTCTTCGTACTGGTACAGTGATGTCATAGTGCATGTATTAGGACGGTGCTAATCTAATTTGTAGGCGCGTCGGACATCAACATAAATAGGGGTGCTAAGTGAAAGGGTTACTCAATATCTTTATTAGCTTTGGAACTGAATCGATTGGGTTCGAATATAGTTACTTACACTATAATCATATGTACAGTACGTGCCCCAACTTACGTACTCACGTCACCATACTTGATGTATAGAAAAGTGGATACTTATTTGGAAACTAACCAATAAGAAAAAAAACCGGCCAAGAGCATGTCGGGCCACGCTCAGTGTAGGGTTCCGTAGTTACTCTTCCGTCACAATAAGCTAAACTAGAGCTTAAAGTATAGTAAATTGTTAACCTAGGGATGAAACGGTAACTTTCACGCGAGTTAAACAAATAGGCAAATTTGCATAATCAGCACCTAATTAGGTAAAGTAAGTCTTTTTACTATGAAGGGGGAACTTTTTGCGATAACTCAAAAACAGCTAAACTGATCATGTCCGCTATAGTTTTCATTTAATGTCTTTCTTAAGCTCTACTTCCACGATTTTTTTCATAATTTTTGGACCTATGGTTCAAAAGTTAGAGGGGGGGGGGACAGATTTTTTTTTACTTTCGGAGCGATTATCTCCGAATATATTCACTTATCAAAAAATGTTTGTTGAAGACCCCTATTAGTTTTGAAAGACCTTTCCAACGATACCCCACACTGAAGGGTTGAAGCAAAAAATAAAATCACCCCCACTTTACGTGTAGGGGAGGTACCCTCCAAAAAATTATTTTTTTAGATTTTTTTTGTACGACTTTGTCGACTTTGTTGATTTATATGTTCATGCCGAATTTCAGCTTTCTAGCACTAACGACCACGGAGCAAAGCCTCGGACAGACAGACAGACAGACAGACAGACGGACATGGCGAAACTATAAGGGTTCCTACTGTTCCTAGTTGACTACGGAACCCTAAAAATGGAGTATAAATCGAACACTGACGAATTGTTATTATCTTATTAACATCTTCATTTACATACAAATCTGCGTAAATGAATGTACCGTAAGCTTTAAATACAATAATGGAATAAAAAGTGGAGTCCAGTAGTTTTTCTAATGGCAAAAACTACCTCTTATTTCGAATTCATTTGTAGTTTTAGATGTATGTAAAATGTATAATTGTTGGTGCAATAAAGAATATTTACTTACTTACTTACTTACTTATTGTAATATAGTGGACAGGAGATGTAAGTAATCGTGTAATAGCAACATTAAGTATAGTTTCTGCAATATTTCAGAGCAACACGCAATGCAGTGTCATATTGCGCTTCAATTAATTACGCGGTATTGATATGCATTAATAATTATGACTTTCTATGGATATTTACCTATTTCTGATCTACGGTCGGGTAATATTTTAAATCCACTTATAAAATGACACTCATCACATTCATAAATGCATAGTGTGGAGGCGTCATTAAAAATCCAAGATAAAAAGTAATTTCACATCATCATCATCATTTTAGCCTCCAGTCGCCCACTGCTGAGCATAGGTTTGTCTTCGTGTACGCCACTTATCCCAGGACCGCCTGGACTAGTCTCATCCAGAAGTGTCCCGCGATTTTTCGAATGTCATCCACCCAACAAGCCAAAGGACGCCAGGCACTTCTTTCATCAGAAAGCGGCCACCAATCTGTCAACTGTTTGGTCCACTTGCCATCACTCTGCGTAGAAATATGTCCAGCCCAATGATAATGTCACATATTGGATGAAATGTAGGATTTCAGCGAACTCAGATCTGTTCTTGTTTCTGCAAAATTAATTTCAACAAATGAAATGACCTTCCTTCTTAAGACTCGGATAAAATGACAGGCGAAACGGTAGCTGTCCTCGCGCAGTTAGCGACAGGCAATTACGTACTTTAATTACTCGACTAATGACAGTAGGTAATGAGTAATGAACAAAAATTAAGACTGACATTCATCGAAAACCAACCATCACACTTGACCAAGTACCTAACAAATGTAAGATTTACAGAAAAAAACCGGCCAAGTGCGAGTCGGACTCGCACAGGAAGGGTTCCGTACCATTATCTATAAAAACGGTCACCCATCCAAGTACTGACCCCGCCCGACGTTGCTTAACTTAGAGATTGGAAAGAAATATTTATTTTATTCTGTTTTTAGTATTTGTTGTTATAGCGGCAACAGAAATACATAATCTGTAGAAATTTCAACTGGCTAACTATCACGGTTCATGAGATGCAGCCTGGTGACAGACGGACGGACGGACAGCGGAGTCTCAGTAATAGGGTCCCGTTTGACTCTTTGGGTACGGAACCCTAAAAACCGGCCAATATGCGTGTTGGACGTTGGACCACGCATAATAGAGGGTTATTATAAAAAGCTATACAAGCAAAAAGGCTTATCTTCGCGATATTTATATAAAATTCCATCAAAAAATATCTTATAGTTTCCGAGTAAAATGGCTGTGACATACCGACAGACACACCGGACACACGGATGGATATAGGGGTTCCGTTTTGGCCATTTTGGCTACGGAACCCTTAAAAGGAACCTTAATAGGGCGATTTGTGATTCCTTTGTAACGGAATTAAATCCTTACCGTCGACCGACGTTACAAATTACCGTTTGCCTAAAATCGGCACAAATAGAGGTAGAGTTGTTTACGTAGTAATAGTAACAACTGTACATGGTTGGACCTTATATGTTCGCAATAAGGTTGACAATGTATCAGTATGTAACATGGTAGACCAATTCGTGTGATGGCGAGATTACCTCCATGGTCTCACGTTTTGGCAGTTTTGCCAAGGTTAATGAGTTTTACTAGTCTCAAAGCCACTCAAAACTTAGAAATGGCGAAGGTTTTTAAAAACATGCTTTTGTTAAACTTGTCAAGGATTTGCTATGAATGTTAGCACAGTAAGCAGCAGAACAGAATTACAAAGGTGTAAAGGCATTCAAAATGATCTGAATAAGTAAAGCGTGTGCAGATTAATTTGGACAACTCGTCCGCTTAGTTACTTCTGTTGAGCAGCAAACACCACTGACTGAAAGGTGGTTTATTAATTTAGAAATACCAAAATTTTTCAAAGTTATTTTCCCACTAATTATAGTAAAAAAGCAAAAAATTACGCAATGTATACGACTTTTGTGGCATTACGATTGTCGAATAAGTATTTTCTTTGTTCACTCACTCAGTTAGAAGCATTATTTAAGACTGGGCCAAGCGGTTGTTGATAAAAACATAGTTTTATGAATAAGTTGTAAAATATGCGTATAAATTAAAATAAGTATTCGTCATAAAACTGGTAGGATTAGATGAGATCTATCAGAATGCTGATAGCGGATAATAATGATTAACATTTATTGTAAAATTATGTAGATATTACTCGTTGGTGTAATTTATTTTAAAGAGCTGGTTATCGAATATATTTCAAACGAACAGTTATCTCGCTTGAGGTCAGGTTCAGATTATATTTCTCAGGACCGACTCTTCTACATTTATATTTTTAATAAGTACTTAAATATGAAATAGAGTAACTTACTTGGTTACAGATTTAAAGTAGAGTAACTTGTATATAGTTTGTAGTATTTATTATTAGGTGAGTAGATACAGTACAAAACCTACTATAATTTTTAACACATGTGTACTTTTATATGCCATTTATTAAATTTGATATACAGATGTCAATCACAATGAAAAAATCAACGATACAATGCATAAAATTATAACAGTTGATATAGGTACTTCACTACTTAGAAGAGTCTCATACGTTGTTCAAAATTAAAACATAAATTATAAATAGATAGGCAGCGACGTAGCAAGTCAACTTGACGTCACGCACTGTAAACAAATATATTACTTATGTTATCTGTACCCCTAGTGTAAATAAATTCGAATTCGAAACGTGACATACGCGTTTGCGTTTAGTCTCATTTTGTATTGGATTTAGAAAGAGCGCGCCAAGCGGGACGTTTTGAAAACTCAAAATCCTATACAAAATGAGACTTAACGCAAACGCGTTCGTCACGTTATGATGTCGATCAAATTTACACTAGGGGTACAGATCTGTTTACTATGATAATAAACTTGTTGTAAATTAGTTGTATATCTTGTACAAGATTAATCATAAGGCCAGCTCAGGTTTAAATTAAAGTTTAAAACCGGCTTTATTTATTTTATTCACATATGTATATTAGAATACTCACAACACTTGGTTACTAAATTATTATGTTGTAAAAAAATGGCATAATTGATAAGAAAAACACGTGAAAATAAATAATTATTTTACTTTCACGCCTAAACTGGTGAAATGAGAAAGTGTGGTAAAGCTAAAAATGTATAATTTGATATCACATAATTTTTTTTGCCCCTACAATTAACTATTTCCGATCGAGTTATCTACATACAAATTATCATAAAAAATCCGACAGTTCTTCATAATAATTTAAAATCCTACTGTCTTGAACATTGACGGATTAGTGTCTTATAATCGTAACCATTCCCCATAATTTATTCGTCAACGGGCTGCGCGCGCGCAGGATCACAATGAATCTGACGTATAACATTAAAATGGCGCTGTGACGTCACATCCTCGATCTGACATGAGATATCGCCGCTGCCTTTTGAGAAACACGATACAGGTAACTGGATAGAGTTACTGTCAATTTCCCTTTAGGCGGGGCAAGACGGGTTCGTATTAAACCAGTTGAGTTTTAGGCCAAAATCTGAGTAAGTATGACTCTAATGTTGCCAGTTTCTATTTAATTCTGATTCTGAGTAAGTTCGATAATGTATAGAGCATTTTATTAGTTATCCAAGTTCCTAAGATGTCAGGTTATTAAGATCTCAAATTCCTAGCTCTTCAGATTCTCATAATGCCGGATTCTGAGTAGGTCAGAAAATCACATAACCATTGTGACATTGTCATTAAGAACTATCTATTAATTACTTTATCATATTTAATCTTAAAGTGGCCAGTATCTCAGATATCTGCTGATTGTACCTGGCCTTTTCGAAATTAAATATACATAAAATCTGTCCTAATAAGAAAGCGTTATTTCCAGAATTCATCATTAAAAGAATCTGCTTAATATTTTAATCGAATCGTTGCTAATCGGATGAGATAAGAAACTGCATAAATCCGATCCCAACTTATTACCAATCAGACGTATTACTGTCATGTCACGGGACCATATACGAATCTGACCTACTCAGAAATTGTTTTAAAAAGAAAGTGACTTCTATATCATAAGTCGTATGTCGATATTGTTTTGTTCAGAAAGATACCTATGGCGAATCTGGCCTCTACAGAGTCGGGCTTACTCAGATTCGGGCCCAAAAACGAAACTGTCTCAATACGAATCTGCCCTGGCCCGCCTAAATGTCAATTTCGCTTGTGTTAAATCTCTACTGTATGTATCTACCAAAATAGACAGTATTGACAGTTAACATCGAAAATACTTTCAAATGTGTCATGTTTCAATTGACTATTAATGTTTGCATTATGTATAGATTTTGACTTGAAATAACCGTAAAATGGCAACGCATCATAAAATTGGTCGAGCTCCTTTGAAAACGTCTCAATAGTGTATACTGACTGTGTGCTTTGCCTGTGCGTTTATGTCCGTTGATACCGAGTATATTCTCCTTATTCCTGGCTGTACTTAAGTAATATTTGGCATCCTCCTCCTGGCACCGGGTATATTAAAGCTTAAAAGGAGGTTGCAATCACTAACTTTAAGATGATTATTGTGAAAGTAAAATAAACATTTATTTTTATTATTGTAACTTACAAGTTTAACCCTTAATTTGGCAACGTCTAAAATACTGGCCATAACCTGTGACCCTATTTTTGGAATTTTTTCGTAACCAGAATTATTGCTAGGTACTATTAGGCTAGGGTTGCCACCTTTTTTTGTACAGAAAAATAGTATTATTGTAAAAAAAAGTATTTACTAATTGAAAAAATTTGAACACCGATTTGAGGCGAATTGCGGCGTTCAAAAATCCAAGAAGCGTACGATGGATATCGTGGACATGGATATTGTATACCCCCTTTTTAGTGATGAAATGTAGTATTTTTCGTACTATATTGTTTATGAATAAAATATAGTACAATTGACGAAAATATAGTATGATACACAGCAGCATGTATGTATATATATTATAGCATGGGTGGCAACTCTATATTGAGCACCGAGGACGTTTGCACTGACGACATTTCATAATTTCTGTCAAATTAAGGGTAGGTAGAGAACAAGAAACCACTTATTTGAAAGATGACATTACGGCTTGGTCCGACTTTAGCCGACCGACGACCGTTTGCAATGACATAAAACCTAACATTGGTCAAACAGGTTGATTTTCCAACAATTTCTCACTTCTCCCACGAACGAGGTTCTGCAAACAACATGTTTCGTGAGACGCTCTCTGATGTTATCTTGCGGTACAGTTAGCAGGTTCAGAGAGCCTACTGTGCGACTGCAAACGGACATTTTTTTCTATTTTTCGTCATTTTAATTACAATTTAAGACAAAACTTTTGGAACAGTTATTAGATCAACGTTTTTTGCCCATTACAGTTGTAACCAATTAACACGTTCACTGCGATAAGGGGTCGAAAGACCCCATGCAAAGTATCCTTAGTTACACTAATTGCCGCAGCGACAATACTATACTGAGTATACAGGTTTCCATTATGACATCAATGAGATCTCATAAATCATGAGCTATCCATTAAAATGTATATTCTATCTACCTGTTTCGATGAAATTTGAACCTTTGATATCACAGACATTTCAAGTACATATCTTATTGTTTAAACATTAATTTAACCCTTTTTAGGGTTCCGTAGCCAAATGGCAAAAAACGGAACCCTTATAGATTCGTCATGTCCGTCTGTCTGTCCGATTATGTCACCGCCACTTTTTCCGAAACTATAAGGGCTATACTGTTCAAACTTGGTAAGTAGATGTATTCTATGAACCGCATTAGGATTTTTACACAAAAATAGAAAAAAAGCAATAAATTTCGGGGGTTCCCCATACTTAGAACTGAAACTCAAAAAATCTTTTTTCATCAAACCCATACGTGTGGGGTATCTACGGATAGGTCTTCAAAAATGATATTGAGGTTTCTAATATCATTTTTTTCTAAACTGAATAGTTTGCGCGAGAGACACTTCCAAAGTGGTAAAATGTGTGTCCAAAGTGGTAAAATGTTGAACGAGATCTAGTAAGTAGATTTTTTTTAATACGTCTTAAATGGTACGGAACCCTTCATGCGCGAGTCCGACTCGTACTTGGCCGCTTTTTTATACGCTTACCCCATTCAGGCATTCTACATATTTTATTAAGTTTAACGTACAATAATTTAAACCAACACAGGATTATTTAAACCTTGTAAAAGTGGTAATATGACAAACATTACATAAAACCATCGAATTTGCGCTTACGCAATTCTCACACGCGACATTCGAACTGTAACATCTCATTTTACGTAAGTACTTGTAATCTATGGCATATAGCCGACACCTTAATGTCACCCTCTCGTTAGTCTTATTACGTAGCGTTGAGGTTCAGAATGGCGTGTAACCGATTACAGTAATTGTCTTTTTCTAAGCGTTTTCTCACGACCTGACTTTCTCGCTCGTGGGAATGTGTATATGATAAACATGAGATTTTAGGGTTCCTCCTCCTTTTGATTGGCTATTGTTTTTGGGTTGTAATGTAACTGTTCCCTTCTCAAAAAAAGAGATAACTTTTATTGTATTATTTGTATTGTTTCTGTATTGAGATGTGCAAGAAAGAGTATTTGTATTGTATTGTAACTATTTGTAACTAGTTAATTACAAAAAAAAAGTCTGCCGCCAACCTCCGTGTTAAAGTTTTTGTAAATGTCGCGAGCCATGATTTGACGACCCCTGTCCAATACATGGTGTCTTTGTTAGATTTCGATAAATTCTGTGTATTCAGTTTTTCATTAATTCTTAACTTATTGATAAAAAAAAATATTTTGAAATGTCGAGATGTCAAATGTTTTAGCTGCACTACTTGTGACAAATCGGCACAAGTTATCGGTTCGTACGGCAGTACAATCGGACCTTTAATCTAGTTGTGGCGTAGTGGCTAGGTTACCAAGAATACCTTTTTGACGGGACTTTGCCCTGGGTTTTTTTTCTCGTCATGCTCTTCATTAATGATAATGACACAGAATAATGATTAGAGTCGGTCAAAGTGTGACAATGTCATCATTAGCGTAAAAATTCTATGACATTTATAATGACATTCCCTCAATTTGTTACAAGCTTTTATTTAACTTGCCCTGTTAGTTAGTGTGGGTCAAATTTTGGAAGTTGGAAGCTAAATTGGGCCCGCTTCAGGATTTCCGATTGAGCAGAAATTTTGCAAATCGGATGAATATGTAAATCAGATGTCAATTCAATATTATGATTACATGGAGCTGATCTGACAATGGAGACAGCAGGTGGCCATGGGATCTCTGTGATAAAACAATACACAAACTAATTGTGGTTGGAGTCGTTAGATTTGTCTCGATGAATATTAGTTGCTTGTGGAAAGAAAAGTACAGTCTGCGATAAAACCTACCAAAAATGTTTTCTTTTTTCCATAAACTTATCTCATTGCAAAGTCGATGCGAAGTGGCGTCTGCGACGGAACTACATAATCAGATAACATCTAACTACCGGATATGATAGAACGAGTTAGGTATCTACATTAAGATAATAGATTACATTGACGGAACCCTGTTCCGTTCGACGTTTCGCTCCTCTCGCGTACGTTATTACTGGCAACGAAACTAGCGTGCCGCGCCATCTGATAACCTTTATCTCTGAACTCTGGTTAGATAACTGCCACATGAACTATGTAAATAATAAGCCATAGTAATACACATTTTTAAAATTAATGATGTTAAGCATGAAGAATTTGATGGTATAACCATGTAATGATCGATAAAATCGATCTATACTTACCAGAACACGAGAGAGGTAGCGGCCGCCATTAACCTGGAGGTCCAACATCGAGAGAGACCTTAAGAAAGTCCAATTGCCAAAACCGACAATCCGGGACCGACAGGCCTGGCGCTGAAGTGTGAGGAGCCCCGACCCCAGATAACGGGAGCAGGGATAGACAAAGAAGAAGAAGAAGCATAATAAATTTCGTATCACACGAGCGTATTTTTATTGCAGTCCCGCTCGCACGGTGGCATTGATCGCCGGCATCGTCGGCGAGACAGCAATATGCGCGTGCGAGAGCAATAGGAAATGCCGGGTCATTGAACCAAATTCTTCGTGCTTAAGTTCCTTACTTTACCAGTAAAACTCGTGTAGATTCAGGCCTTCAGACAGAGCTCGTTAGCTTGTCTAGAAAACCGCTTTTATAACGGAGAGTCAAGATCAAGAATATCACGATTCTCGTTTTCGAAGCTTTGAAAGTCATATTGTACATAAGTCATACTCGGGAGTCTAGAAAATAATTATTTTAAAGCAGTTTGCACAGGTCACATAACCTAAGCTATACAATAGGTATAGCCCTCGCGTCGAATGATGGTCTGCTGTCCCGTAAAATGTATGTAGACATTGTTTTAGCACATTAATTTATTTGGAAATGTGAGATTTAAGTAATATGAATGCGGTAAAAACGTATTATCTAAAAAAAATCATTAAGCCCAACCAAAAGAGACTTGCACTTCGTTGAGGACGACTTTAATGCCCATATATTAAGGTAGTGTATACATATTTTTGGCACATTTTTCGTATCAATATTTTCAGACATGACTGTACATATATGTCAGTGTAGGGACTATCATTCGACGCGACGCTATAGCTATAATAATGTGAAAGATTTGAAATATACTATACTACTATAGATATGCCGCGTAACTGAGACAGTTGATAAGATTGAGCAGTAATAAGATGATATACCATAGAATAATCTGTACCTATAATACTACTTAATCAACTTTTAAATATTTAAAAAATGCTAACGGGCAAGTTTTCACTTGCTTTCGCAATTTCAACTATGTTAATGCAACTGAAACAATTTCACGTGTGCGTAATTTAGTTAGACTAATTATTTGGCTCGTGCTAATCCGTGCTCCAAACTTGGCACCTTTCACTGGCAGTGCCACTAATTAGCAGTTCTACAAGATCGCAGATATAAATCCACATATGATACAATACCCCAAACTTTGCTGCTGTCATGAAAAGTAAATACAAGGAATTTTAATTAATTAACCCCTCATAAATTTACTCGTTCTTGTCTCGATTACGAAAAATTTTGAAGTATTTGTTTTTGCTTTATTACAGTGACACGTTGTATATTTACGTCGCCACTTGGCTGACTCGAGTCAAAGGTCAGAAATTTAATCAGAAGATTTTTTGTTGTTGTTGTTATACAGCGCATTGAGGAATGGTCTCCTGAAAATTTTACATTCCGAAATCATGATAAATGCGTTCTTATAATCAAAACAAAATTATCTTACGGTATAAATAGAACATACTTAATTGTAGAATAAGTAGGTATTTTGTTAATGTGTGTCTTCGTTACCCAGCGTTCCAATCTTTTATGATGAAAATAAGTTAATCATCAACTTAAACATTGGGAACACGCAAGATCCTGATGTAATAACAGCTTTAACGGTATCGTTTAAGAAACGCTTAACCTCTCTCTGTAATTGTCGGTAAACATCGATGTTTGGCGCATTATGAAATGTATTCACTTTTAATATGTTTATGTAAGGCACTAATCTGGTAATTGAGGTTACCTCTTTGCTCAAAACTGTCGAAAATAATATTGTTAATACAAATGTCCGGGTCAAATTGAAAAGACGACTTTTATTTTTGTCAGTTGGCTTTATAAGTTTTAAGTAGGTTTCAAAGTAAGATAGGTACTTGCGCCTAAGATGCGCCGATTTTTAAGCTTGCCTACTTTCATAATTGTTGATTTTATAATTGTGAATGGGTTCAAAACGATGATGGGTCATTTTAGGCGCAAGTACCTTATACAAAAACAAATCTATCCTGTAGGGCTAAGATGGTCGGCTCTTCATCATTTGTCACCATGCCTGTCACGTTCTAACAAGTATGTAAGTGCGAAAGTGACGGGTATAGTGACAAGTGATAAAAATGGAACCATGATCACTATGTTACTCTACTTTTACTACAAAAGTTCTGCTCAGTCAAAGAATTGAGTCAAAGATACCTAAGCTACGAGCTCAATTAAAATCGGAAAAAATGCCGTAGGTCCTACTTCGTACTAGAAATTTATATTTTGGAAGCTGTGGCCGGCAAAGGGGTTCATGCAACATTGCCAGTCTAGGCCTGCAAAGTGACGTAGAGCTGCGCGGAGCATTATTTTCTTTTGCGCGTTTTTATGAGACAGAAAATTAGACCGAAATAGGAATTGTCAGCCTTGTATCTTCGTGTACTCGTATTCCCTGTTTTCGGGGAAAATGAGTTAGATATCTTTGCAGCTGATTGTAGGTACTACAATTAATTTGATTCGGATACTAACAATTTGAGCAAACAGTGAGACTGTCTTGTGGGTATCCAGTCGCCGTGTGAAGTACAGTTAGCCAGTTAGGGTTAGATCAGGTTTGTATGTAAATGGGAGGTACCGTAAGCCGGAATACCTTGCGATGCGGGAAAGTATCACGCGAGAATGCATTCCAATAACCAACGGTGACAATGTTTTAAGAAGAATCAATGTGGAAAAGTTCAGAAAATGTAGTTTTATATAAAATGTATGATGCACATGTTTTAAGGAAAACTGCGATTTTTATTGTTTAGGTCCTTAGGAAGTTACTCTATGACGTCACAACCATCTTACAATTTCACACCACATTTGTATCATTGTAACGTATAATATGCACATATCACCGAGTCGTATCATCTTTAGGAAGATGGGCGAGCATGCGCCGAAAGCCAAGACTCGTGATACACATCGGTCGTCGCCAACGAAGATATGATACCTAAAATGATAGAAACGTGGAGCCAAATTTATATTTTACCCATAAACTTATTATATTATAGCTTTATCTTATCTGATAATTATTTGTGAAGATTTAACATCACTGCAATCTTAATTAAGTGGCCGTTCAGAATTTTAAACCACGAAGTGTTTTATTTAGATGTGCGCGATCGAAGTGAATTTATCAACTCAACTTGATTCAACTAACAGAACTGTGTTAGCACTATGTCTACTTTGAGTAACGTTCATACATGAGAAAAGTGAGCCAAGATGGAGAGCCATGGAGACAGGGAGTCCAGGAGCTCGAGGGCGAGCGACTCTCCCGGAGACACCATGAACGACGTATATGCCGCCTGGCGTAAGTTACGCTACATTTTCCCTTCCTTTATGGCCTAAAGTGGCTATTCCCAGTAACCAGTAGTCTTCTTACCAAAAATAATCCTGTTACTAGGGTTTCCAAGATTCCCAAATTTATCAGATCCTGATATTTCGGATATTACAATTTGACGGATCCGGATATCGGGATAATTCGGATAATACAGATCTGTATAAAAAAAGGTTACGTTTCATACGGATGCGATGACTTATGTAGGTCTATTTTTAGCAAAAAAAAAGTAAATTAAACTGACAAACTGATATGATGATGGTGTTAAGGCGCTCTTATAGACAGATTTTAGGTTTTTGAGGGGGTGAAGCAGACGAAGTGGTAAAGCAGGCAGGCGGGCGCCCCGCGCGCCGCGCTCGCAGCAAGTCTACGTCCTTATTCTGACGCCATCCGTATTCTGGTTTGTTAGTTCTGGGATCTTTTCCGGAAATTTATATTGATTATGATTTAAACTTAATGAAATTAAAAATTTGATAATTATATATAATACTAGAGTATACCGCGGCAAATTGAGAACCTAGTAAAATGATACCAAATCGTTTTGTGTCGAAATAATATTACTTACTAATTCAGACAAAAGTTACAACTGTCTGCTTTAAATCATATATAGATACCTATTCAAAACTTAGTTGACCTTAAAAATGCAATAGAAGTCAATTTCGGGCAAGTAGTGAAAAAAGGAAGAATACTAGCAAAGCTAAGTAATTTGTGGAAGTGAACGTAAAAAGGTAGCATGTTTTTGCTGGTATTGAGATAACTGAAAACATAAGCATAAGTAAAAAGTAAATAAATTATGCTATCTTCTCTAAAAAGAACCATGACTCTAACTGTAACGACTATTTCTATATTATTTTTTGAATTGACGACAATGAAGACGATTATAAATTTTAAATGCAAAAGTCGACAAAACTGCTATTATTATTTATTATTTAAAGTTTATAATGGCAAAAATGCACTTATACTACTACTACTACTACTTCGAAGTTATATAGTAATGAGTATATTTGACTGACTTTAATTAATGTCTAATAAAGAATCAGTCTGTTGTCTGTCTACTCTGTCTGTAATCAAATATTACAAGTATATTTGACCCACTGAGGTTTCAGATGAAGTTGAAAATCTGCATACATATGTAAGTAGGGTGACAATGAAATATTATGGTACCATCGAGCTGATCTGATGCATGAGAGAGGAGGTGGCCATAGGAACTCTGTGTCAAAATATCGCAACCAAATTGCGTTTGAGGTTGTTAGAATTGTCTCAATGAGTATTATTTTCCTTTGGAAAGAAGTACAGTTAAGACCTGTTCCGTAAAGTTAATTAACATACAAAACTTTCCGATGAACAAAATTATTTTAACGTCAACTATGTTATTTATCCCTTCAAGTGGTGGCCCACCACTCACGGGTCGATGCGATAGCCAGAAAGCTGTCGGCCAACAGAGGGTGGTTAGTGAGGTGTTGCCATATTTAGTGGCAAAATTAAAGGCTTTGAAGTATATTTACGCTCTTCTAGCGCCCAAAAGTAGCTAGCAAGTTAGACAAGGAAAACATACATACACACGCTTGTTAACGCTTGGTTGTTAAGGACCGTTCATCCGGGATCGAACGCCTAGGTCGAGTTCTGTCTTGATTTTTAAAGAGGTTATTTTGTAAATACACGGTACCCTCGAGGAAACGGAAAGATTTTAACAGTATATTCCGGATCGTATTTAGAGGCAAAAATGTCATATAAACTTTTTTAATTCGCCTAGTTTCAGAGTTAATACCAATTTAAAAAAATATTTTTCGTTGTGTTTTAGTGCATAACGCCTTTTTGATGGCTATGTCGCCAATCGCCACTTTGGGACTTAGTCTAGACTACCTTCTTGACAGATATCAAAGTCACAAGGTACCATTTGAATAGACTAATTTTTACGAAAAAAAATGTACCAATTTATATTAATCCATAAATTTTCCAAGAACATGATCTTAATATGTTTAAAAACATACAAAAAGTAAAAAAAAAAAAAAAAACATTTTTTTGTATTGCGGAATTGACTTAAACTTGTACATGAAATTCTTCTTATGACTTATGACCTCAGGAATACGTGGTTAAAAAAATTCCGTTTCCTCACGGGCACTTTTTATGACTTATCCTTTGAATTTTAAGCCCTACGTAGAAAATTAATTAACAATTACCTCCGATCATAACTTTGTTTTGTGGTGGTAGTCATTTTTAATAAGGAAACTGGAAAACTGTCACTGTTGCTAGGTTTGATTAGTTAGGTGCATGTGGCGAAATGCATAAACATTACAATAATTTAACAACAACAAGGACAACTTCAACAGAAGGACATGATGTCACGATCCTCAGCATTGAGGGACCAAGAAGAAGAAGACAATAATTTAATTGTTCTAATCGAATAGCGTATTTAGTGCTTATTATTTAATATTGGCGAGAGGTACAAATATATACGAACTTCCGAACCGAGTACTTGCAAAATTTTGAATGGAATTTGAAGGGTAAATATCACTCCTGCTCACCTTACAAAATAAAATAGTTGATAAATGTTGTAAATAAAGTCTTAAGTGTATACCATATGAAAGTTAATAAACCAGAAATACCAAACAAATTCAACACTTATAACATAAACTATTACAGCCATTTGAGCACTTCCACAAAAACGTGAAATGGTACCTTTCACTAAGCACTATTTAAATCCAGTATATCTCCTGCATCCTGTATGTGTTAAAAATGAAGCTGTTCCAATATAATGACTTATATAAATTAAACAAGCGGATTAATTTTATTTGTTTACGTTTAAAAATAGGTATTCAATTTGATTATTACTGTAATAGCCATTTAAAATATTATTTTACCTAAATTGATAATTAAAAGTAGGTACCCCTCACGAAATAAGTACTACTGAATTTTATACTTAGCAGTGTTTTTTAAAATGTACATGTATTTTACCTTCCTCGTATTAAAAATGAAAAGTAGAGTGTTTAACTCGGGTGCAAGGCACCATTTCATCATTTGGTTAATCGTGGCTGTATGCCAGGTGCGTGTGTAAAACTTGTCAAAAAAGATAATATGACGGATGGATGTCTGAAATGTCACCGTATTTAAGAATCAATTAGCTTAAAAATTAGTTTTTTCTTCGTAAGAGTGATGAAAACATTGTGTGTATAACATATTTGTGTATTTATAGTGTGATTATCCAGTTTATGTAACGTCCGCTAAACTAGCACAGGTCCGACGCTGACAGTGGTCACGGGCGTACTGGCGTACTGACGGTATTGCCGCGCAGGGTAACGTTTAGTAGACAAAATGTTGAATTCATAATTATGAATGAAAAAATTAACGCATCGATAAACTGACAAGCAAAATGTTAGAGTTACTTAAAAGCTATTGAATGAAGTAAATTTCATATTGATATTCATCATAGTACTTCTAAAATATCGAAATAAATACAGTTTTAAGCATATTTTCAAAGCAAAAATTTATCGAGAAAAAGATGAGCCATCGTGTTTCTGACAAGCATACGGCTAGTTCAAAGACTGAAGTTATACATACTAGAAAATAATCGATGAAATCCTTGTACAAGCCTGTAAATATCGATTTAAAAATAGCGCATTTTACTATACACCGCGCCTTAAAAGCTATATTTAATTCTTAGACGACAAATTTGAAAAACATGTTTATTTTTTATATACCGGTTTGATAAAATTACACTAATTAAAAAGCTTACTTTATGTACCTTTAAATAATAGTCCTTAGATTGAGGTAAGGGAATTGCTTAGAAAAAGTATCTAGCTCATTCAGTCCATTCCGGCATTATAACCATAAAGAAATAAAAAGTTGTATTTGAATAAATAAAATGGACCTACATACATTTTTGGTTGACATAATGTACGAAACCATTCATCAATTTCATTCGAAACTTGTTTGTGCTATAGGTCCATGACCATATTTCACGCATCCGTGAGATTCGAAATATCCGGATCCTATAAGACGTTGGATCCGGATCTTTAATTTGATATATCCGGAATCCAGACCCTACCTTTAACGGTCCATTTTATAAGAAATCCTCAACTTAAGCCTCATTGCCACCTTATAGTCCTATAAAAACTCAGGCTAAAGAAAAAATACAAAACATGGTAATTTTTTCCTTATAATATTTTCATCATCATCATCATCATTTTTAGCCTCCAGTCGCCCACTGCTGAGCATAGGTCTCTCTTCTTGTACGCCACTTATCCCGGTCCTGGGCTAGTCTCATCCAGAAGTGTCCCGCGATTTATAATATTTTCAAGGGTTTATAGCAATGTGATTTGAGTTCAGTATTTATCAACATAGTGTTGATTCTCAACATTGTTGCACTTTTTGTACAGAATGCAGCCTTCGCGGACGGACGCGGATGTAAACTACTTCCCTGTTAAAATGCAGTCACTTGCACTTTCCGACAGATAGAAAATGTTAATTATGTTTCTTTTGTTAATTAGCCTTGACAACTTGAATGATGATGTTTCCATGATATGTCATTTATATCGTTAATGTTACTTAAATGTTCAAAGTTGACATTATCGAAGACATTCTGCTGGCAAGATTGATTACTTAGTAGTTATCAAGTTAATTTTGACAAGTTCTAAAATAGCGATTTTGTCCAAATATGACATCTTTTAAATGTTTATTGAAGCAATATTTTATTAGAGATAATTTATTTTACAGTCCATATGGTGCTCCTTTCCGCACGCGTGCGGGAATGAGCACTTTCCATGCATATTAAGAAACTTTAAAGAGCCTTATATAGTGTAAAATGTAAAACGTTGTACGATACACGTGCGAATAGGTAATTCGCAACTTCGGTCGTATTTTAAATTATCACCACTCGTTGCGATTTTCCTATTTTCTGCACTTGTATCGTCAATACATATGCATTCTTATGTATCTAATTTTGTTCAAAGTTCAAAGATCCTGCATAGCGTGTGTCTGTGTAGGTACTTGTATAGGTCTATGACTAATTCTTCCCAATGACATCGACATCTCGTTTTATACAGGTTTCAGTTTAGCAACTGCACCGGCCTTGTTGCATTCCGCCCTCGTTACGTAGCCATTGTCTATAACTATACCGCCGTTTTGCACATGTCGCCAATTCCACTATTGTTCCGACAACAATAGTCACTTGGTCAACAACTGAGCACTGTTGACCTGAAAGCGATTTCGCAATCATTACGTTTTGATTGTGTGGGTACTATCACTTGCAGAACGATCATCCCGAGGAGTTTTTGATATTCGTATGTTTGCTACGGATCTGCAGACCATTTACAATGGTTTTGAAGCGAATGCTCGTTTCTGATGGCGATGCAGATCTGGAAAAGGTCGTGGAACCGGTCGGTCGGCCTTTGAGCAAAACATCGCATCCCTATATGGGGCTCGCAAGGTGGTCGCGTGCTTAATTGGGATGCAGTCTTTAAATACTTGGCAGGTTTACTGGGGTTATAGATTTTAATTGTCTTTTATTTTTATTGTGATTTTAAATGTTTTTGAGCCATAAAGGACTTCTTTTCGGCACATCTTTTGTCGTTAAAGCCTTACTACTGCTGGCTTGTATTATTTTAGTTGAGATTATTACATTCTCGTGAAACATCTGTTGGTATAGGTGTTGGTAGTAATAACTGATAAGTATATATCGGTAATCACTACCTGCGTCTGTTCTTCTAAAAAAATAAGTCAATATCAATGCAAAAATACAGCTAATTTTGTCAACTAGATTCCGTCTAATCTGACTCGCACCGGTATGGCAGCTAAATAGTGTGCGGCTACTTAAAACGTCATATTTTCATAGAGATTTTTCGCTTATTTTCGCTATTCCGCAGTCTGTTGTTTGCCAAGTTAGCTTAGACGGACTCAAAACATTATGTCTTATGATATTCAGGAACCAAGACGCTCGATTTTACCATTTTTAACGCGAGCTCTTTGTCTATTTCAGATGAAATGCTAGAAGGCGAGGGCGCCGGGCTGGCAGCTCGCGTGGCAGAGCTGGAAGTCCGCTGCGCCCGGCAAGCTGAAGAACTACTATGTCTTCGGTCCACCCTAGCTGATGCCCTACGAAGGCTCAACGCTTTAGAAGGAAGAGCGCCAGCATCTTCGACTCCTCAGAGAAATGGGGGTTACACAGGTGAGAATCGGGTTTAGAAACATCTTCTAGATTAATGATAAAAGGCCAGGAGCTGATGTCTTCGTGTAACTGATTTGGACGTCCGCTGCGCCCGAGGCTGAGGAATTACTATATCTTCGGTCTACACTAGCGGTTGATTTACGGACACAAAACGCTTTAGAAGGAAAAACAATCCCACAGAGAAATGGGAGGTACACAGGTAAGAATTAGTCTTATGTCGTTGTAAAGACAGCATGCTGTACTGCTATCTTCCGTTAACCCCAGCTGATGCTTTACGGAGACTCAACGCAAGAAATAATACCAGCGTGTCAACACCTTTGAGAAATTGTAAGTCCTGTCTTCTTTAGCTTGTACTTTCCAAAAATACAACACGTTGGATGGATGAGCGCCAGTATCGTCGTTTAATAAGAAACAGTCTTATACGATAGTCTGGTTCGTTAGACAATGTCCTACATATTAGTTTCTCTAACTGAACTATGCTTGGGAAACTGTATAATGTGCCTAAGTTATTTTCATTGCATATCACATGCAATTTATAGTACATCTCGTTCAGAAACTGTACCTTTTTACAAAACCTTATCAAGTGATGAACAACTTTTTTTTAATTTCAGGGTCATCAGGTACTCCTACGAGAGAGTTAAGGTTACGGCAACCCAGCTATAGAGAGACTGCCAAACGAACGTCCAGCTATGGCTCTACCGCCTCCTCACTCCCACAAAGGTGAGCATCCGTCATCAGTCACTCTAACTAGAGAGCTAAGGCTACGGCAACCCAGCTACAGAGAGACTGCTAAATGGACGTCCAGCTACGATTCCACAGCCTCCTCACTCCCACAAAGGTGAGCATAAGCATCCGTCATCAGGCACTCCAACGAGAGAACTAAGGCTACGGCAACCCAGCTACAGAGAGACTGCTAAATGGTCGTACAAATTTAAGTCGTATGTGTCGTACCTCGTACCTATAAGCGTTAGACGTATGGACCGTTTTTTCAATTAAAAAATATTATGACACATTGCCTGTTATGAATATTTGAATGAAAATGTGTCGTTTATATTCACACTTCCTCACTACGTCGCTGCAAAGTATCCTCAGAGTTATCTTACACGAACTCAAATTTACACATTAACACATAATTAACAAGCACGTAAGCACATTCTTAACGCTAACCTGTTTAAAGAAACCTATATGGTGGTTGGTTACTTCAAACATTTCTTGCATATATCCACCTTGTTCAAAGTAATCGAAATCTACGATCATTAACAGCTCTTACAAATCGTGCTCGAAAATATCCATTACTCGACGTTCCTATCCATTAGCTACTTTACAACACTCCCATAATCAAAAAGTCTTAATAGCAGTTACATTTGAATACAAATATGTCTTTCTCCGTAAGTTTCAAGTCGGTTCATTAATTTGTTTCACGGCAAGTTAAATCAATCACTGATTTCTTCATTATATCGTCCACACTAACTCGTTAACTGACAATTCGTAAACCTTATGGCTAAGACATTAAGGTCTACCAGTGGTCAATTGAGGGTGCTGCTATAGTTTGGCAACGTTAATGAAGTGGTTGATGGACTATCATGGACTTAATGGTTAGTAGTAATAAATCACGTCCAGTAAAGACGTTCGGACACTTCGGGCCACCCAGGATTCTCCTTAGTTACGTAAGTAATATTGCATATTCGGAAATCTCTCAGAGTAAATAAGTGACACTGAACATCGATTGAGCTGCATTTTCAGTGTGGCGTAATAGGGAATGACTGCAAAATTGCATTTTAAAATTTTCTTCCTACAAGCTATTTTGCATTAGTCTGATGGGAAATAGTCTTATTCTAACTCTGCTAAAGTGCTTTAATGTTTCGTTCCAAATTGCTCCAAAATGAGAATACGTCATGTAGGGAATTCTTAAGAGTGTCGTCTTGAATTAGTTATTGAAAGGCAGTCAAAGCTAATTGTAGATGGCATTTTCGTAGATGGTTCCTTTTTATGGAAGACTAAGACAGGGTTCTCCACACTACGTCTTACGGGCCGAATTTGGCGCACGAAAAGGAGCTGCCCAGTCGTGGCTTTAACGTCAAGAATTTGGAGACCTCAGATGCAAGGCATTTGGCATTTCTATATAAATACAAATATGTGATAAAATATTTTGACATTAGCCTTCCCAATTAACTGTAGATTTTTATTTTTCAGACGCGGCCCTCAGCACCAGTCCACAGGCTCGCTGCAGTCGGACTCGCCGGCCTCTTCGTCGTCGCTGTCGCCGGCGCCATCGCCCTCGCCGCGCGCCACCCCCGCGCCGCACAGGTCGCAGGCTAGCCTGTATGTGTACTTGTCTCATGTTATACACCCCCACACTAGCGGCCCCAGCACCAGTCCACAGGCTCGCTGCAGTCGGACTCGCCGGCCTCTTCGTCGTCGCTGTCGCCGGCGCCATCGCCCTCGCCGCGCGCCACCCCCGCGCCGCACAGGTCGCAGGCTAGCCTGTATGTGTACATGTCTCATGTTATACACCCCCACACTAGCGGCCCCAGCACCAGTCCACAGGCTCGCTGCAGTCGGACTCGCCGGCCTCTTCGTCCTCGCTGTCGCCGGCGCCATCGCCCTCGCCGCGCGCCACCCCCGCGCCGCACAGGTCGCAGGCTAGCCTGTATGTGTACATGGCTCATGGTATACACCCCCACACTAGCGCCCTCGCATCACGGGCTTGCCTTACTTTTTTTTGAAAATTTGGTCTTACCCACTAAACCCATTCCGGCGTTTCACCCTCTTTCCCGTTCGTGAGGGCGCACTGGTATCGATGACATTCCACCACGGCGTCCTCCGGCAGCCCCGGCTTATCGCCAGGGCACCCTCGCAATGGAGGGGGGATCAGAAACGCTTGATCCTCCGCCCCCCGACGACGTCTATACAACTCGGACACGGGCCCTTGTAGGCTCGTAGAACTCTCAATCTATTTTATAAGTGTTTTAGGGGTAATATCCTGCTCATAGTTTGCCCGTGTTCAAGAACAAAGTTCGGCAAAATTTGTTTTCTAGAAATTGATCAATTTGGTTCCAGTCATATTTTTCATAGTTTTGTATGTTTTCTTACCTTACTTGCATGTAGCACACAACTAAACCGGTAATTTATAATTGCGTAATTTTCATTTCTATGTAATAGTTTTCTTAGTAACGTAGGAAACTTTAGGCCTATTTTTAGTTCATTTACTTTAGATATATTTATAAAAGGCTATTTGTTTTCTATTTTTTTTTTAATGATGACATTTACAGTAAGGCCTGCTGTAAACGACGCATTACCTTGCGACTTGAGTTCGTTCCGTTCGCTTTAGTACATAATCATATGGCACACAATGTGTTGTAACGGGCTTCGCCGTTGTTGAGTGCTCCGAAAACCGTTTGGTATATAAACTCTCCCATGAATATATCATACAGTTTCGGAGAAGAATGTGAAATCTTAGAATTATTCATGTGGTAATACTCAATTCGCCCCAGATGGTTATCACACGTAAATACAGTGCAGTCATTGCATTGTTTTGGAACTTATCTAAAACAACAATCATTGTGTCAGTTTTGTTTTCGCCTGTACGTAACATCATCGCAAAGACCGGTTGAGTCATAGGTATACATATTATATATGTAGGTACAAACATTAACGTAGTTCGCGGTACAAACAATTAGTTTCTCGACAGATGCTGAAAAATAAAAATATTATTTAAACATATTTATTTTATATATCCAGGAATTCTTAAGACGGGCTTACTCATAATTTAATAAAATGAAAAATCCTTTTTTTTCAGGCACATAGTGGCCTATAGATAAATACCTTAAAGCTAGCATACATATTATAAAAATATAATGTGAATTTAAATTTTAGATTGAAACAAATTAATATACTGCAAAGACACAATTCTTAATAGTGATTATTTCACTTGTTTCTGTTGCAACTTGGAAAAATTAAATCCTACGACACTATATTTTTGAAGTGTATTAGGTAAGTGTTAAATGTTTACTTTTTCTCGATTGTTAGTTGATTTTCAGCGTCCATAATGTATGGTCTCCTGATGCTGTTTCCTATCTTGTTCGGTAAAGGTTTGTTCCTTCAGATTGTACACAACTTATAAGAATTAATGTTTCTATTTCGCTTTTGATCTTTCTTATTTGTGTCTTCTGTTTAGTGTTACTTCTATACGTTACTTACTTTTGTTATCATTTTTTTCTTAGACCTATTTATGTTCAATCTAAGCTAAGCTTTACGCTATTCTACATTTCTTTTTGATGCTCGTTTTCTTATAATATTTGAGAAATCAGCCTAATTCACCTTTCTTAATACTTCTACCAATCTAAGAATCTGCGACGATTCTTGTACTTCTCTTTATTTGAATACGACATATGTAGCATGTATTTGCAATTGACAAATATGAACGTTTTTTATATAAAAAAGACAGCCGAGATAGAGAACCAAACTAACTGCATGGCATTTGCAATGACAAAATGTGGCAATGTCATCATTAAAGTAAAATTTCTATGGCGTTTATAATGACACGCCCCCATTTTATTCTGTCCAAGTCTTTGCAAGGTTAGGTTAGGACTCTAGCTTCCTCCGTTTGTGCAAAATTAAAGTATTGGGTTGATTTCTCCCGCATTTACCGCATTGTATACGTACCTAAACGCTATCGCTATAAACGTAGATGTTCCACTCTAGATCACGCAACAACTCCACGTCCAGCAATCAGAGCCAGAGCCCCGGAGGGAACAATCTCACCAAGCGCTGGAGCTCCACCGGAGACTTCAACGCGCAGGGACTCATTCCCAACATCAGGTGGGTCTAGACGCCAATCGGCAACCTAAACTCTATGGCAACCCTGAGAGGCAATGGTGACAGGGACATACATGTATGTACCATCAGGTGGGTCTTGCGAACCCAATCAGCAACCAAAATTTATTAACAAATATTTGTATGTGTTCTGGCAGTAACTACGTTATATAGTTTGGCATGCCGAATTCCGTAAGTAGAAAAAGGCGCCAAAAAAATTTAGGTGCGAGGGTTGTCCTCCCATAGAAAATTTAAATTTCACGCCTTTATCTACTGACAAAGTGGGTTTGCCAGAGTATAATTACTTGTGGCTATAAGTTTTGGTTGTTAATCGACAGTAGATATTCTAGTTATATCCATAATTGGTCCAAGATCGACTGATCTCGATGATTGGTATGATGGAAAGGCAGGTGTGATGTAGCTGGGTATAGCGAGCCTCAAAACTTGCAGCTGTGTGGACATGGTAAACTGGACAAAAGTGTAAATTTGATGCACCATTATGATGAGTATTACTTTTTTTGCTGTCATGTTATGATGATGTTTTAAATATAGATACCACATGTTTTTTATGGTTTGTCGCATCCATGCATGACTTGTCAATCGTACACAGTTTGCAAAGCAAGTTCCAAGTTCATTTGATACATTTGTAAATTAGTTAGTAATGTAGAAATCACGCCGTTCATCTAAGTAAACTTGACAAAAATCATGATTAACTTTTGGGTCGGATTTGTAGTTAAAACAAAAAATATTACTTTGCTAATCCGCGAACAGATAACGTGCTAGCAAATCAGTGCTAACCCGGTATACTTACTTGCGTATTTTTACATGCAAGTAATGTTCCCACCCTCCCACCGCAAAAATAAATATATTAACCCACCACCGAAAGCATGTAAAAATACGCAAGTGAGTACAACTGGCTAGCACTGATTGACTAGCACGTTATGTTTTCGTGAATTAGCAAAGTAATACTTCTTACTTTTTGTTTTAATTAATATGGATTTCCGCATAGTAATTCCTAATTCTATTCATTATTTGAAAACGGATTTGTAGTGTCATAGTTCTGATATTAAATATTGTTGAACAAATTTAGTTGATTTAAATTCTGCCTCTGATGAGTGGCGTGTTTCTTTACTGTTTGAAGTCGTTGGCTATGCTAAAAGTAGTCAAGAAGAGTTTAGGAGTCACCAATCGATCGGTCGTTGATCGATTTTACCAATTAGTCGATGAACGATTAATCGATATTTTTTCTCGGTGCAATGTAACAGAAAATTGTATCATAGATAAAATGGAAGTTGGTAAAAACTTAAGTCTTATAATTGAAGAAAAATTAAGCTTCAAATTGTTGACTCACTTTGAATCGAGTCTTAAAAGTAATGTGGTTCTTGATGCCTGAATTAAATAAATAAAAGTGAGCAATCCAGAGACTTGAATCTTTATCAAAGCTAGTATTAGTAGTGCATGTAATGCATTTAAGGAAGGCACTAAAGGGTATACAGCGGTATTTTTAATACAACTGCAAACAGGAATGAGACAAATATTTCAGTGATGTGAAACGATTTTAAAATATTTTTTGAACTAACAGAATGCAACATTGTTTTTCTTCAAGCAGCAATGTATTTTGTTTATAGTCTTCACTTGTGCGTCAGTAAGTGCGAGTTTTGAAGGAAAACAAAGTTATGATACGTTGCGTGCTAAATTATTTTTGAAGGAAAAACAAAAGTCGTCATTCGTCGTTTATTATGAGGTTAAAAATACTCGCTGTATATTCTGTATGTAGCTATAGAAAGACTTAGTTTGTTTGGCTATACGAGTAGCTAATCTTTTTTTGTTTTGTTTAGTGTTGTCCATGTTCTAATGTTCTGTTCGTTCCCTCTAGATTTACAACCACAAAGTCTTTGTTAAACTTGTATTCTAAGTCGCCGCAGAACGGGCCGATTCTCAAACACGGGTAAGTTTGCACCAGATCTACTTGGACTGGGTGTTGGATGTGCAAGGGTTTATTGGTGGCGGTGTTTTCAAGCGTTTACCATGTAACAGCTTTTAAGGTGTTGGGTTTATATTGGTGTTTGGATTCATGATGGCTTTGGTTTAGATGAAATATGGAATTGAGATAGTTGGAGCCCCGGGGAAGAAAATAGGATAGTTTTTATCCCAAAAAATAATCCCATCCCAATTAGCAACGGAAAATATTTTTGCGTTTATTTCACTGCTAGTATCAGACATGCATTTTAACAAAAAATATATATAACTAGTAGTTTGCCCGAACTGAGAACTCTCGGTTCGCTTAAAAGATAGATCAAAACGCCGCGCCGCGTGCGATTTATTGCAAGCTGTGTAGAGCCCGTAACTGATCTTAGATTTAAGTCACCTAATCGTAATCTTTCTTGTCAAGTTCCAAATACCTATATTATGTTTATTTCATTTTTATCTTGATAATTATTTCAAAAGGGTATATTTAAAAACAATATTATAAATGTGTAAACCGCGAGCCCTTTCATTTGATACCAACTCGACCATAATACTTTCTCGCAAACAACATGACCAGAATGGCAAGACCTCTCACAAATAGCTTTTTGGCCTTGTAGCTTCACAACCCCTTGATCGAGCCTGCTCATAATTTAATGAATTAAATATACTGCCATCAAAAATACGTTTACCCAGTTTAAATAAGAACAAATTTTCATGTACGATGAGTGAATTCACAAAAGTAGCTGTATTAACTCTTTGTTATATTGAATAGTTAGTATGTAGGTTAAAAATTTAGTTGTTTGTTTGTATATTTAATTTGTTGCTACATTATCGCATTGGGTTCAGCCTGTAATGATAATTGTATGTGTGGAAAAAAAAAAATACTAAAGTTATTGCGTCACAATCTTTTGATAGCTCAGTTAAAAACATCGAAATACCGGGACGCGCCCCTAGCCAACCGTGTGTTCCAAGTTGAATGTATGAACGCTTCGCTCGCTCGTTCGAAAAGTACATTCCGTTTAAAATTGCACAATTCTTCATATTTCACGTACCCGCGCGTACGCCAAATGCGAAACGCGTTATTAAAACGCTTGTCACGTAATATGCGACAAGTATCTCATACTGTCCCAGTTTTCCTTTTTTGGTTGTATGTCCTTTAACGTACTGATAGTGATAATTACTAAATCTAGTCATGAAGAAAACTGGAAGTTTCCAGTCATGTACCTGCCTCATTTACTAAAACTACTACAGTTAGACCAAGCTAAGTTGGCAGCGATTTGGATAGCCCACACTGTGCAAGTGTTATTTAAACGGTCATCATTTCATAGAAGTTTGACGTTTTAAATAACACTTGCACATTTTGGGCTAGCAAAATCGCTGCCAACTTAGCGTGGTCTAACTCTATTATTTAAATTGGAGTCTACAAACTAGACAATCGCCAAGAATAATCGTAAGCGAGTCTCAATTTATAGTCGTATTATTTTTTTCTGATGGTACATAACATAATTATACATTATAAAATTTATAAATCTCGTTTAGGGTAAGTAAAGTGCGCTTTCTTCCTGTCTCATTAGCAGAGGCCGACATTTTCGTGGCATTTTTGAATTTTCATAGTGACTTCTCATTTATCGACTTCACCGAATTTATATCGATATATATATATACGCCGAGGGAAAGCGTTATGTTTTGACATGAAAATGAATATTGAACTGTCCAAGAAGTAATTTAAAAACAGATATCTTTTATAGAAAACCTCCCTACTAGAACACTTGTTAGCACTAAAACAGACTTTGAACATGAAATTGAAAAGACACTGAACTTAACTGATTATGAAATTATATTAACATTTTACTGCTTTCATTGCACATCTCTATTTCACATTTTCATCTATTCAGAAGTTATATGAAGGAGATCGCTCTTTAACGATAAGACCGCCTCTACTTTTAATCTTCTTTAATATGTGTTCTATATTGTATCGATATATGTATATCGGAAGTCGATAAATGAGAAGTCAAAAATGCCATGAAAATTCCGGCATCTGTCGTTTGACCTTCCGCTGTCAAACATCGGTGTCGTTACACAGTGACAATTTTGTGAATGAATACTAGACTTGAATAGGTATAAACCGAGTAGACATTGTGGCCAACGTCATATGACCTCAACAAATAGGTGAATGCAGAATGATATCACGCCGACAATAACAAGGGAATTACTCTTGACTCACTTCGTACTGAATGAGAAGTCAAGTGGAAATTACCCTACAGCCTGGTTCTGCTGCTCGAAGTAATGGCCTCACCAAACGTCACTGATAATCGCAAGCGATTTGCAATACATTGCGGCATTTAGATGGTTGATTGAATTCAATTGTCTAGGTAAAATCGCATGCGATTTGTTGCGACGTCTGTAGAAGCCTTAACATTTGCGCGTGCAGGCTGTTATTCCATACCATTGCATAAAATACATATGACATTTCTCTCCCTCTCATTGAACTAATCGATTTCCAACACACACTCCCTCACTTTGATTTTTTTTTAAATTAATGGCTTCGCGCTCCTGGCTCATTCAGCCAGACGAGTAATTTGTTATATTTATATCGGTGCAAAGTTAGCCCAAAGGGACTCTAATTAGTTTACTGTAACAATAAGTACTTAATCATAAGTTTTATTAAAATTAATAGGTACCTATAAGTCCTATAACCTGTAATAGAAAGAAGTCTCATTTCAACTGCAGTTGTCAGAAGAAAACTTCAATCGAAACATTAATGAATTTTCTGATGGTGAAGCAAATGGTCACGTGACGTTTCATAACATCGGGGCTAGGCCCCCTGGTTTTTTAAACGTTCCGCGCCAGCAGGCCAATTAACCGCTCAGACGAGCCAGCATAAAAGTAATATCCGATTCCACGAATTTATTACAAATCTCATTGTTTGAACAAGAACTAAAGGCAATAAATTGTTATTACGCGTATATCACACCGATGCGGACCGCACGCTCCCTCGGTGCGTGAGCAAGACTACGACACACACATATATAGCGATGTCCCGCTCGCACACCGGAGCGGCGTGCGGATCGGCATGCAATGTGAAGACCACCTTATTTTTGAATACACGACCTACTTTACAGTTCACGGTCATCTCAACGCGAAGTTGCCGCGAATAAACGCCGGCTTATTAAGTCATATCGACATAAATACAAGATGTGCATGAAGTCAGGCTATTCTCAAATACCTCAGCAACCAAAGCAATTTGTAAGTGATTACTCCGTTTGTAGCACATACATTAATGCTTCAATTGTGAGCATACAATGAAAGATCCAACAAAAGCGGCAATGTATGAGGTAGGGTTTAATTTGTACGCTATTTATGTAAGAGGAGCGCCTTTCCGCGATTACACGTCAGTCTGTTGCCGTTTTTCTCGGACGCCGGCTGTTTGACCACAATCTGGGCCGCAACTCGTTTTGCAATAAAAAAGTTTGCCGTGTCATCCGCGCGTTTTCGGATTAAAAAATAATAATTTGTGTGCGCCATGGATGAAAGGTAATTTGCCTAGTTTTAATGTTATTTTTCGACTGTTATTTTATTACTATTACCTGCGTATTGTTTCCTCTTATCTGATATAGATAATAGTTCCGTTGTAATGATCTATTATGGCCTGCTATTACATATAAAAGCTTTGTAACACGATACTTTATTTTCATTTTAGTTCGGTGCTTTAAGTTGGTAAGGACTCGGTAGCGAGCGGTACTTTTTTGGGATCTCAGTGCATTGTTAACTCCATTTTAAGGCGAGATGTCGTTCACCCCGATGTAAGTTGCTTGGGTTTTTTGGTGTTTTGTCGAAGTTTAAAACTGGATTTAAAAGGCATGGACGTATGCAGTTGTCACTAATCAGCATGATTTCTTAGCAAATAACTTCATGTGTTTTTACTAACATTATTTTAACGTTTTTTTTATTTATTTTCTTTACTAACTGCCATTAACTGCTGTGAATATATCAAATATTGTTGTTAACAGATATTTTAAATAAGCGCTTTAATATTTGAGGGTAGTTTAAAAAACACTGCGTTTTTTTATTTTTCTCTGATTTTTATGGCACATATTAACATGTCAAATGACAGGTGAGTATTTTTCTGGCGATCTCTGTCTGTGCTTCGGTTAATCTGCTGTAATTTAGTAGGTATCAAATCCAGGTAAAAACACTAAAAACGGCTGGCCTCATGCATAATGCCGTCGCCAAGCATACTTACGGATGATGTAATACTATAATGCGCCAGGCATTACCTTGATGTACTAATGACATTTTTTTCCGTACTCAGTTTATGCTACTTACCTTAATATTTAGTATATATAAACGGCATGAGTCATTGCATATTTCTAAACTGATAAGAAGAGAAGAATGGTATTCCTGATGAAAAGCAAACCAAATTTGCGCTCTATTGAAGATAATACTCTCATTATGATAATGAACTGCTAATTTGCATGTAAATACATATAAATGAGTCATTGTTTTAGTAGGTACTTTATGTACTGGCCCGCATGTCAGCGGTCTATTATTCAATTTGTTTTCTACCGTCATATTATCACTACTTAATAAAACTACGTATGGTGTATCCGGATGATTCCGAATGTCGAAAACCGTCGGATAATTCTGAAAAGGGGCTCATATTATGATGGAATTTTGGGTGTTTTTCTCATACGAAATTACCTGAATTCACCTTATCACTTTACACATTTTCCGAGGTCGGTTACCTAATTGCAATTTAGTGTAGGCACAGGTTTTTTGCGAACTTTGTGACCCTGTTGCAAATCAAAAATATAACCGTTCATATATGTAGGCGGGAGGTATGAGCAAAAACCTGACAAAAAATATTCATATCATTCACATACTAATCGGGTTTCAAGTCCTCCTCACAAAGCTACCTTATAAATGCTAAAATGATGGGTTTTAATGTCCAAGACAAGGTTTTGAATGTAGTCTTTGAAGCTCATGTCTGATGCCTTCACAATAAAGTTGACTACGTAACTTGTAATCTTTTTTTTTTTACTTTATGGCCACGGCCAGGCTGTTGCGTAACTTCCTTTTCGTATGCTGAATTGTCAGCCCCCCGAGTCCCGGCCCGTGGGTCCCAATTTAGAGTTCCCTTTTACCATAATATTATAATTCCAGCACGCACACCTGCCAGTACAATGAGGAAGATGGCTCCATGCGCATGTACCTTCGCGGGAGACCCGTGGTGCTGTACGGACCCTCAGACCTGGACGGTTTCGACCCTGCCAAGGTCGCCCCGCCACCGCAGAACAAGCTCAAGCTGGAGTGGATCTACGGATACAGGTGAGATCTGCTCACACCTGCCAGTACAACGAGGCAGATGGCTCCATGCGCATGTACCTGCGCGGGAGACACGTGGTGCTGTACGGATCTTCGGAGCTCGACCGGTTCGATCCCGCCAAGGTCGCCCCGCCGCCGCAGAACAAGCTCAAACTGGAGTGGATCCATAGATCCACTTCAGTTAGTTAGTCCAGATAGATGTTACCTGTATCCATAGATATAGGTAACGTATTTCTAAATAAGTTAGAGACTTATTATTTTTTGCAGTTGAGAGAGAGTTCCAGCAAAATAAAGAGCTAATGAGGTCGTTTTAATCAAGTCAAGGTAGTATTGAGCGTATGCTTTAATGCGACGACAAAATTTAAACCAGAGTGAATCGGAAGGTTGTGTTACTTGTGTGTGTACCACCGTCAAATCGCTGACCACGCGCTTTTTGTTACACGCTAAGAAATTTAGATTCTGGACGTCCTGATATACTATGAGAACCAGAACTTTAGCAAGGCTAGACGTTGAAAAGCTACACATTGTAGACTCTGAACCAAGTATCCATCTATTGTACCTCAAGTCATCTGGCCTTTGCGCTATGTTATGTGGTTCTTCAAAAAGCGTAGGTATATATTCTGAGTTTTCAAAGGTCGTCATGAGTTTTCATGTTACCATACGATGTTACTGTCCTGACAAAGAAGCCCTTTAGGCCTATTTGCAGAATACATTTCTGAATTTTAAACTGGCAACGCATAAGTTGTTGCGTATTAACGCATATGTTGACCGCTTTCTATCAGACTGTCTGTTACTTGCTAATTATGTATTTCATCAAATAAAAGTAAATCGTATTCTGTTACTTCTACACTAAACTACATCGGTGATGAGAATGAGACTCAATTGTTATGTTAGGTGAGCGTATGTACATATTAAGGTTTCTTTTGACCGGGTTCCAGGGATAATTTTACTGGGTCTTTTATTCAAACAAAAGCAGTGAACAATATCTTATAATTTAGGTAGTGAGTTATAAAATAAAAACACTTTTTTTCCCCATTATGTGTGACACAATATCGATTGCTGATAGCATTCAAGGTCGTCTGAATTTAGTCGCTGACCGCAACAGGCAAATCAAATATTTAGTTTTTGGACAAATTACTACCCATTACCAGCCCATTACTAATTCATGTCGATTGATTGATACGTTGAAGTGATAGAATAGATAGAGAAATGATTGGTGCTTTCACACAATTCACACTTGTACAATTAGTTTTAATCAATAATTGTGAGCACGATATGTACCTATATGAGATATGACACTCAACAAATAGTGTAGAGCAACATTGCCATAAACTATTTGACACATAACTGTTTTACAATCAGACATAGGAATCCTACATTTTGCATTTATAATATTAGTATGGATTGTAACGTCTAAGTCAGGGGTTCCCAAACTGTGCGCCGCGGTGCTCTGGGACGTCGTAAACAGTAAAGAGGATCGCCATTAGGCAATCCTCCTCACCATCTTACCTATCTATTTCAAATAACCTGGCTAGGTTAGGGCACCGTGATTAAATTTTAAGCTTGCAAGTGCGCCGCGGACTGAGAACGATTGGAAACTCTGGTCTAAGTAATAAAAATACGGTAAATACATATTTTTTCAGTTATGTTTTAAATTAGGCCTACCACAAGAAACTGTCACAGGGACCATCATTCGACGCGCGAGCTCTAGAAGCTACATATTTTATGGGAATTCAGTTGGTGCTGAGTTAGCTTGGATGTTTATTTCAATAGTCTTGATGGGTGAGTATTGTCGCTTAATATTGTGGCAGGAAAAATATTCCGTTGTCTACTTCCCACAACTTGAAACGGTCTACTTTACCAATTGACAACCGATTACACCCACGCGGCCCAGATCTCCTTCTAGGGATACATTTAACCCTTTAAATAGAACCGAGTGCCATCTGCGTTTGATTACTGATGTAACTGCTTAAATTGACTATTCTACAATTTTGGCGTTGAAGTGTACCTACAACGTTGTCTGGTAACAGTTTTCTCTACGAATAGTACCTACCTGGGTAACACTTTACAAAAAATGTTATCTACATTTTTTTCTCGTTGTATTTTGTAGATTTATGTATTTTTAGGTTTAGG